>NC_057803.1:520854206-520992885 GCF_018294505.1 Triticum aestivum | reverse complement strand
GAAGCGGGCGCCGCAGGCCGAGGCGGAAGCGGGAGGGGGGGCGACGCGAGGCGGAAGCGGGCGCCGCATGCCGAGGCGGAAGCGGGAGCAGGCCGCAGCGCTGCATTCGGTAGCGGGGCCCGTAACCGCGCCATGCATGCATGCATGCGCCTGTCCGCGCGTAATTACCGGACGTGGGCGTGCGGGGGTGGGCGCGCTGGCGGGACGACCCGGCCAAAAAAACAAAAACGTACACGTATACGTATACATAACGAGCGGGACGGTAGGCGGGCGGCTTCTTTTTTTATTTTTGCCCATCGTGCCCTCCGTTATGAAGGGGTATGGGACAATCTTAGCCGTCCTTGTGTTGACGGGGGTCTACCGAAGCGGAAGTGTACATATTTTAGTAGGTTTCCCATGACTAAAAGATTTTAGCCTCAAGACTAGTCCTAGCCTCTCTTTAGTCAGGGGTGCTTGGAACTTTAGCCTCTAAAAGAGACTATTTTTAGTCAGACTAAAAATAGTCCCTTGTATCCAAGCACCCTCTGAGCCCGGATATCCCGCGAGCATCGGCGGCCGGGCCCCGCCGCTCATCATGTAGTCCAGCGGAGGCGACGGAAGATCATGTGGGGACTGGTGGCTGCAGCGCCTCGCGGCTGCCAATGGCCGACGCCCGGACACTACCAACTCCACCTGGTCGATCGAGCCAGTCCGGCCGGTGCGCCAGGTGCTGGCAGCATAGTAGTGGTAATAATGTAAAAATTAAACAAGCGCAACTCTAGCAGCTCTACCTGGCCATCTGCCGGGCCGGGCCTACCAAAGCCCGATGCAAAAACCTAGGACCAAGCCCGGCCCGGCCATCGGACCTAAAAATCAGACCTGAGCCCGGCCCATCATGCTAAAAGCCCGCCGGGCCTTAGGCCGGGCCTCTTTGTTAACGTGCGAATACGACGGGCCCGGGCTCGGCCGTCGGGCTTGAAATCTAGGCCCGAGCACAACCCCTGGACAAGGTCGGGTCGGGCTGACCAGGCCGGACTGCCCATGGCCAGGTCTACTAGCAGCACATCATCATCATGATAATGGCCTACATCCGTATCATTCTCAGCCCAAAAAACGGTCTAACGAATTCGGCATATCGACACCGGTCTTCATGAATTTTGCATGCTGCTCGTAAATAGTGTCTTTATGAATTTTGCACGCCGCTCGCAAATAGTGTCTACATACATATCATTCTTCATGGATTTTTAGATTTGCCTTCAGTCAAACACTTTTAACTTTGACCAAGTTTATTGAAAAGTATACCAACATCTACAACATAGAACTAGTCTCATTAGATTCATCATAGAACTACTACATATTGTTGATATTGTAGATGTTGATATATTTATCTATAAACTTGGAAAAATTCAAAGATGTTTGACTTCGAACAAACCTAAAAATTCAAATATTTTCAACACAGGGAGAGTAGTATATATCCACGTGCGTGGCTTGATGTAGATGCGTAGGTTGGTCGACTGCTGCAGCCTCACCCGAGTTGGCATAAAGGTACTACTCCCTTTTCGAATTACTCGTCATAGAAATGGATATATCTAGAGCTAAAATACATCTAGATACATCCATACCTGCGACAAGTAATTTGGAATAGAGGGAGTACAAGTGTAACTAAACAATCAAATGCATTAGCACACCAGTTAGTCAAGACCATAAGATGAAATAACGTCATGGAGTTTGAGAATCCACTAAGTAACATGAATCAGATTGCACTAGGAATGGTGGAACCAGTTGACACATTTGGAAAGTTGGTGCCAAAGGCAGGCTGCGTCCGGCCGCTAGTCCTTCTTCGTTTCCTTTTTTCCTTTCTTTTCACTAGTAAGCTTGCACGTGCAATGCACGTTCCGATTAATATATGTACTTACTCGAACACTGTGAATACTTTAAAATTCAAATTATTCATGGAACAACATAGCTAACCGATTCAAGTAGATGGGAACATTTATAATTACCAATCATATACCTACACATTTTTTTCTTGAGCGACTTATTCAGAAAATCCATAATTAGTGAAAATATGAAAACTTGCTATGTAGATCGGCAACGAATGGTGGCATATCACATGTGTGGTTCTGACCATCCACTTGAGCATGTTTTGTAGATAACCCCTCTCAATAATTATAGGTAAATTGTTGGCTATGTCTTGGGACTGTCCGTTTCCGTTTCTACTCTATAGGAGGTGCTTAAGGGAGACAACACAGTCGAAGGGGGCCGCCGCAGAAAGCTGGTGCGGCCAGCACCAATGCTGCATGGAGCTAGGTCGCCCCATCTTATAACGTCACGGAAAGATGCCATAGAGGAGTTGGGCGAGCAGGTCGCCGACGCGAGCTAACAGCGTCGCTGCCCCGCCGCAACAATTGTGGCTCTGCCCCGCAGAAGGATCCGCTTCACCCTAGATGATTGTGGCTCTGTCAATATCTCAACACGTTATAGCTGCACTGAATTTTCTACTGTAGTTCTTCCGAGCTGGTGCAAGCTTCTGAGCTTGGAGATCTCCTGAATTTGTATGCACCAATATTTTTTGATTTGTCAAAAGTGACAATCGAAATGCATTTTGGTGGAGTCTTTTCACAGCTTCCATTTCGAGCAAAACATAAGGATAGAGAGAAGCTAAATCTTTCATCTTGCAAAGAGAGGATTCAGACAAATTAAACTACCCTTATTTTGATAAAGTAAACTTTGACAGTATAATGAAGTTCTTTCATGTTGAAAATTTAACAATCCCTGTGTCTCTCCCGAGAGAATGTTGAAGCTCTAGACAACATTACAAGTGTTAAGTTTCAACTAATAATAATCAAAAGGAACAAGTTGGAAGCTCAAGAAATTCACATATGTTTATAATTAATTGCATTTGACTTAAATTGATAAATCACATATAGAATTCAAAATGATAATACATGAATTTCCTCGTCTTCTTCCATAGAAAAATAACAATGGGATCCTAAATTTACAGTCTAGATGCCTTTTATGTCTTCTAAGAAAAAACTAAACAACTGAAAATCAACATTTCAAAATAAAATATCCATTCTAAATAATCTATCAGTGGCATCAGCTACATAATGTGCATTGAATTATACTTACATGAAAAAATGTGTGACATATTTAAATAAATTATTATTTTAAAGCTATATGAACCCAACTAAAAGAACACAATAACTGGTGTAGCATGTGAAGGAAATATGCCCTAGAGGCAATAATAAAGTTATTATTTATTTCCTTATATCATGATAAATGTTTATTATTCATGCTAGAATTGTATTAACCGGAAACATAATACATGTGTGAATACATAGACAAACAGAGTGTCACTAGAATGCCTCTACTTGACTAGCTCGTTAATCAAAGATGGTTATGTTTCCTAACCATGAACAAAGAGTTGTTATTTGATTAACGGGATCACATCATTAGATGAATGATCTGATTGACATGACCCATTCCATTAGCTTAGCACCCGATCGTTTAGTATGTTGTTGTTGCTTTCTTCATGACTTATACATGTTCCTATGACTATGAGACTATGCAACTCCCGTTTGCCGGAAACACTTTGTGTGCTACCAAACGTCACAACGTAACTGGGTGATTATAAAGGAGCTCTACAGGTGTCTCCAAAGGTACATGTTGGGTTGGCGTATTTCGAGATTAGGATTTGTCACTCTGATTGTCGGAGAGGTATCTCTGGGCCCTCTCGGTAATGCACATCACTTAAGCCTTGCAAGCAATGCAACTAATGAGTCAGTTGCGGGATGATGTATTACAGAACGAGTAAAGAGACTTGCTGGTAACAAGATTGAACTAGGTATTGGATACCGACGATCGAATCTCGGGCAAGTAACATACCGATGACAAAGGGAACAACGTACGTTGTTATGCGGTCTGACCGATAAAGATCTTCGTAGAATATGTAGGAGCCAATATGGGCATCCAGGTCCCGCTATTGGTTATTGACCGGAGATGTGTCTCAGTCATGTCTGCATTATTCTCGAACCGTAGGGTCCGCACGCTTAACGTTACGATGACAGTTATTATGAGTTTATGCATTTTGATGTACCAAAGTTAGTTCGGAGTCCCGGATGTGATCACGGACATGACGAGGAGTCTCAAAATGGTTGAGACATAAAGATTGATATATTTGAAGCCTATGTTTGGATATCGGAAGTGTTCCGGGTGAAATCGGTATTTTACCGGAGTACCGGGAGGTTACCGGAACCCCCCGGGAGCTGTATGGGCCTTAATGGGCTTTAGTGGAAAGGAGAAGGGGAAGCCCAAGATGGGCCGCGCGCCTCCCCCTCCCCTAGTCCTATTAGGACAAGGAGAGGTGGCCGGCCCCCCTCTCTCTCTTTCCCCCTCAACGAATCCTACTCCAACTAGGATTGGGGGAAGGAATCCTACTCCCAGAGGGAGTAGGACTCCCTTGGCGCTCCCTCCTTGGCCGGCCGGCCCCCTCCCCTTGGCTCCTTTATATATGGAGGCAGAGGGCACCCCTAGACACACAAGTTGATCATTGAGATCGTTCCTTAGCCGTGTGCGGTGCCCCCTGCCACCATATTCCACCTCGATTATATTGTAGCAGTGCTTAGGCGAAGCCCTGCCACGGTAGAACATCAAGATCGTCACCACGCCGTCGTGCTGACGGAACTCCTCCCCGGCGCTTTGCTGGATCGGAGCCCGGGGATCGTCATCGAGCTGTACGTGTGCTAAGAACTCGGAGGTGCCGGAGTAACGGTGCTTGGATCGGTCGGATCGGGAAGACGTACGACTACTTCCTCTATGTTGTGGCAACGCTTCCGCAGTCGGTCTGCGTGGGTACGTAGACAACACTCTCCCCTCTCGTTGTTGTGCATCACCATGATCTTGCGTGTGCGTAGGAATTTTTTTGAAATTACTACGTTTCCCAACAGTGGTATCAGAGCCTAGGTTTTATATGTTGATGTTATATGCACGAGTAGAACACAAGTGAGTGTGTGGGCGATATAAGTCATACTGCTTACCAGCATGTCATACTTTGGTTCGGCGGTATTGTTGGATGAAGCGGCCCGGACCGACATTACGCGTACGCTTACGCGAGACCGGTTCTCCCGACGTGCTTTGCACATAGGTGGCTTGCGGGTGACAGTTTCTCCAACTTTAGTTGAACCGAGTGTGGCTACGCCCGGTCCTTGCGAAGGTTAAAACAGCACCAACTTGACAAACTATCGTTGTGGTTTTGATGCGTAGGTAAGATTGGTTCTTGCTTAAGTCCATAGCAGCCACGTAAAACTTGCAACAACAAAGTAAAGGACGTCTAACTTGTTTTTGCAGGGCATGTTGTGATGTGATATGGTCAAAACGTGATGAGATATAAGTTGTTGTATGAGATGATCATGTTTTGTTAAAGATATCGGCAATTGGCAAAAGCCTTATGGTTGTCTCTCTATTGCATAAGATGCAAGCGCCAAATAATTGCTTTACTTTATCGCTATGCGATAGTAATAGTTGCAAGAGCAATAGTTGGCGAGACGACCGTGTGATGACACATTGATATAGATCAAGATGATGGAGATCATGGTGTCATGCTGGTGATGATAGAGATCATGACAGTACTTTGGAGATGGAGATCAAATGCGCAAGATGATGATGGCCATATCATGTCACATATTTTGATTGCATATGATGTTTATCTTTTATACATCTTATTTTGCTTTGATTGACGGTAGCATTATAAGATGATCTCTCATTAAATTATCAAGAAGTGTTCTCCCTGAGTATGCACCGTTGCCAAAGTTCGTCGTGCCCAGACACCACGTGATGATCGGGTGTGATAAGCTCTACGTCCATCTACAACGGGTGCAAGCCAGTTTTGCACATGCAGAATACTCGGGTTATACTTGACGAGCCTAGCATATGCAGATATGGCCTCGGAACACGAAGACCGAAAGGTCGAGCGTGAATCATATAGTAGATATGATCAACATAGTGATGTTCACCAATGAAACTACTCCATCTCACATGATGATCGGACATGGTTTAGTTGATTTGGATCACGTAATCACTTAGAGGATTAGAGGGATGTCTATCTAAGTGGGAGTTCTTTAAGTAATATGATTAATTAAACTTTAATCTATCATGAACTTAGTCCTGATAGTATTTTGCAAATTATGTTGTAGATCAATAGCTCGCGTTGTTGCTTCCCTGTGTTTATTTTGATATGTTCCTAGAGAAAATTGTGTTGAAAGATGTTAGTAGCAATGATGCGGATTGGATCCGTGATCTGAGGTTTATCCTCATTGCTGCACAGAAGAATTATGTCCTTGATGCACCACTAGGTGACAGACCTATTGCAGGAGCAGATGCAGACGTTATGAACGTTTGGCTGGCTCAATATGATGACTACTTGATAGTTTAGTGCGCCATGCTTAACGGCTTAGAATCGGGACTTCAAAGACGTTTTGAACGTCATGGACCATATGAGATGTTCCTGGAGTTGAAGTTAATATTTCAAGCAAATACCCGAGTTGAGAGATATGAAGTCTCCAACAAGTTCTATAGCTAAAAGATGGAGGAGAATCGCTCAACTAGTGAGCATGTGCCCAGATTGTCTGAGTACTACAATCGCTTGAATCAAGTGGGAGTTAATCTTCCAGATAAGATAGTGATTGACAGAAATCTCTAGTCACCATCACCAAGTTAGTAGAACTTCGTGATGAACTAAGATATGCAAGGGATAACGGAAACGATTCCCAAGCTCTTCGTAATGCGGAAATTGACGAAGGTAAAAATCGAGAAAAAACATCAAGTGTTGATGATAGACAAGACCACTAGTTTCAAGAAAAGGGCAGAGGGAAGAAGGGGAACTTCAAGAAGAACAGCAAGCAAGTTGCTGCTCAAGTGAAGAAGCCCAAGTCTGGTCCTAAGCCTGAGACTAAGTGTTTCTACTGCAAAGGGACTGGTCACTGGAAGCGGAACTACCCCAAGTGATTGGCAGATAAGAAGGATGGCAAAGTGAACATAAGTATATTTGATATACATGTTATTGATGTGTACTTTACTAGTGTTTATAGCAACCCCTCAGTATTTGATACTAGTTCAGTTGCTAAGATTAGTAACTCGAAACGGGAGTTGCAGAATAAACAGAGACTAGTTAACGGTGAAGTGACGATGTGTGTTGGAAGTGGTTTCAAGATTGATATGATCATCATCGCACACTCCCTATACTTTCGGGATTAGTGTTGAACCTGAATAAGTGTTATTTGGTGTTTGCGTTGAGCATGAATATGATTTGATCATGTTTATTGTAATACGGTTATTCATTTAAGTAAGAGAATAAATTGTTGTTCTGTTTACATGAATAAAACCTTATATGGTTACACACCCAATGAAAATAGTTCGTTGGATCTCGATTGTAGTGATACACATAATCATAATATTGAAACCAAAAGATGCAAAGTTAATAATGATAGTGCAACTTATTTGTGGCACTGCCGTTTAGGTCATATTGGTGTAAAGCGCATGAAGAAACTCCATGCTAATGGATTTTTGGAATCACTTGATTATGAATCAGTTGATGCTTGCAAACCATGCCTCATGGGCAAGATGACTAAAATGTCGTTCTCCGGAACTATGGAGCGAGCAAGTGACTTATTGGAAATAATACATACTGATGTATGAGATCCGATGAGTATTAAGGCTCGTGGCAGGTAACATTATTTTCTGACCTTCACAGATGATTTGAGCAGATATGGGTTTATCTACTTAATGAAACACAAGTCTGAAATATTTGAAAAGCTCAAAGAATTTTAGAGTGAAGTGGAGAATCATCGTAACAAGAAAATAAAGTTTCTACGATCTGATCGCGGAGACAAATATTTGAGTTACGAGTTTGGTCTTCAGTTAAAACAAATGTGAAATAGTTTCACTACTCACGCCACCTGGAATACCACAACATAATGGTGTGTCCGAACATCATAACCGTACTTTATTAGATATGGTGTGATCTATGATGTCTCCTACCGATCTACCACTATCGTTTTGGGGTTATGCATTAAAGACAGCTGCATTCACGTTTAAAAGGGCACCATCTAAGTCCGTTGAGACGACACAATCTGAACTGTGGTTTGGCAAGAAACCAAAGTTGTCGTTTCTTAAAGTTTGGGATAGTGATGCTTATATGAAAAAGTTTCATCCTGATAAGCTCCAACCCAAATCGGAGAAATATGTCTTCATAGGATACCCAAAGGAGACTATTGGGTACACCTTCTATCACAAATCCGAAGGCAAGACTTCTGTTGCTAAATTCGGAGTTTTTCTAGAGAAGGAGTTTCTCCTGAAAGAAGTGAGTGGGAGGAAAGTAGAACTTGATGAGGTAACTGTACCTGCTCCCTTATTGGAAAGTAGTTCATCACAGAAATCTGTTCTTGTGACTACTACACCAATTAGTGAGGAAGCTAATGATGATGATCATGTAACTTCAGATCAAGTTACTACCGAATCTCGTAGGTAAACCAGAGTGAGATCCGCACCAGAGTGGTATGGTAATCCTGTTCTGGAAGTCATGGTGCTAGATCATGACGAACTTGCGAACTATGAAGAAGCGATGGTGAGCCCAGATTCCACAAAATGGCTTGAGGCCATGAAATCTGAGATGGGATCCATGTATGAGAACAAAGTATGGACTTTGGTTGACTTGCCCGATGATCGGCAAGCAATAGAAAATAAATGGATCTTCAAGAGGAAGACGGACGCTGATAGTAGTGTTACTATCTACAAAGCTAGACTTGTCGAAAAATGTTTTTTGACAAAGTTCAAGGTGTTGACTACGTTGAAATTTTCTCACTCGTAGCGATGCTTAAGTCTGTCCAAATCATGTTAGCAATTGCCGCAATTTTATGAAATCTGGCAAATGGATAAACAAAACTACATTCCTTAATGGATTTAAAGAAGAGTTGTATATGATACAACCAGGAGGTTTTGTCAATCCTAAAGGTGCTAACAAAATATGCAAGCTCCAGCGATCCATCTATGGACTGGTGCAAGCATCTCGGAGTTGGAATATACGTTTTGATAAGTTGATCAAAGCATATAGTTTTATACAGACTTGCGGTGAAGCCTGTATTTACAAGAAAGTGAGTGGGAGCACTACAACATTTCTGATAAGTATATGTGTATGACACATTGTTGATCGGAAATAATGTAGAATTATTCTGTAAAGCATAAAGGAGTGTTTGAAAGGAGTTTTTCAAAGAAAGACTTCGGTGAAGCTGCTTACATATTGAGCATCAAGATCTATAGAGATAGATCAAGACGCTTGATAAGTTTTTTCAATAAGTACATACCTTGACAAGATTTTGAAGTAGTTCAAAATGGAGCAGTCAAAGAAAGAGTTCTTGCCTGTATTACAAGGTGTGAAGTTGAGTAAGACTCAAATCCCGACCACGGCAGAAGATAAAAAGAGAATCAAAGTCATTCCCTATGCCTCGGCCATAGGTTCTATAAAGTATGCCATGCTGTGTACCAGATCTATTGTATACCCTACACTGTGTTAAGCAATGGAGTACAATAGTGATCTAAGAGTAGATCACTGGACAGCGGTCAAAATTATCCTTAGTGGAATAAGGAAATATTTCTCAATTATGGAGGTGAACAAAAAGGTTCGTCGTAAAAAGTTACGTCGTAAAATATTTCTCAATTAATCATATTATTTAAGAACTCCCACTTAGATAGACATCCCTCTAATCCTCTAAGTGATTACGTGATCCAAATCAACTAAACCATGACCGATCATCACGTGAGATGGAGTAGTTTTCAATGGTGAACATCGTTATGTTGATCATATCTACTATATGATTCACGCTCGACCTTTCGGTCTCCGTGTTCCGAGGCCATATCTGCATATGCTAGGCTCGTCAAGTTTAACCTGAGTATTCTGCGTGTGCAAAACTGGCTTGCACCCGTTGTAGATGGACGTAGAGCTTATCACACCCGATCATCACGTGGTGTCTGGGCATGACGAACTTTGGCAACGGTGCATACTCAGGGAGAACACTCCTTGATAATTTAGTGAGAGATCATCTTATAATGCTACCGTCAATCAAAGCAAGATAAGATGCATAAAAAGATAAACATCACATGCAATCAATATAAGTGATATGATATGGTCATCATCATCTTGTGCTTGTGATCTCCATCTCCGAAGCACCTTCATGATCACCATCGTCACCGGCGCGACACCTTGATCTCCATCGTAGCATCATTGTCGTCTCGCCAATCTTATGCTTCCACGACTATCACTACCATTTAGTAATAAAGTAAAGCATTACATCGCGATTGCATTGCATACAATAAAGCGACAACCATATGGCTCCTGCCAGTTGCCGATAACTCGGTTACAAAACATGATCATCTCATACAATAAAATTCAGCATCATGCTTTGACCATATCACATCACAACATGCCCTGCAAAAACAAGTTAGACGTCCTCTACTTTGTTGTTGCTTGTTTTACGTGGCTGCTACGGGCTTAAGTAAGAACCAATCTTACCTACGCATCAAAACCACAACGATAGTTTGTCAAATAGACTCCGTTTTAACCTTCGCAAGGACCGGGCGTAGCCATACTTGGTTCAACTAAAGTTGGAGAGACAATCGCCCGCAAGCCATCTCTGTGCAAAGCACGTCGAGGGAACCGGTCTCGCGTAAGCGTACGCGTAAGGTTGGTCTGGGTCGTCTCGTCCAACAATACCGCCGAACCAAAATATGACATGCAGGTAGGCAGTATGACTTGTATCGTCCACAACTCACTTGTGTTCTACTCGTGCAAATAACATCAACATCAATAACCTAGGCTCGGATGCCACTGTTGGGTTACGTAGTAATTTCAAAAAAATTCCTACGCACACGCAAGATCATGTGATGCATAGCAACGAGGGGAGAGTATTGTCTACGTACCCAACGCAGACCGACTGCGGAAGCGATGACACGACGTAGAGGAAGTAGTCGTACGTCTTCTCGATCCAACCGATCAAGCACCGAATCTACGGCACCTCCGAGTTCGAGCACACGTTCAGCTCGATGACGATCCCCGGACTCCGATCCAGCAAAGTGTCGGGGAAGAGTTTCGTCAGCACGACGGCGTGGTGACGATCTTGATGAACTACAGCAGCAGGGCTTCGCCTAAACTCCGCTACAGTATTTATCGAGGAATATGGTGGCAGGGGGCACCGCACACAGCTAAGGAATCGATCACGTGGATCAACTTGTGTCAACTTGTGTGTTTAGAGGTGCCCCTGCCTCCGTATATAAAGGAGGAGAGGAGGGGAGGCTGGCCGGCCAAGGGGGGAGGCGCAGGAGAGTCCTACTCCCTCTGGGAGTAGGATTCCCCCTCCAATCCTAGTCCAACTAGGATTCCTCGGAGGGGAAAAGAGGAGGAGGGGGCCGGCCACCTCTCCTAGTCCTAATAGGACTAGGGGAAGGGGGGGCGCACAGCCCAAGTAGGGCAGCCCCTTCTCTTTTCCACTAAGGCCCACTATGGCCCAAATAGCTCCCGGGGGGTTCCGGTAACCCTCCCGGTATTCCGGTAAAATCCCGATTTCACCCGGAACACTTCCGATATCCAAATATAGGCTTCCAATATATCAATCTTTACGTCTCGACCATTTCGAGACTCCTCGTCATGTCCGTGATCACATCCGGGACTCCGAACAACCTTCGGTACATCAAAATGCATAAACTCATAATATAACTGTCATCGTAACCTTAAGCGTGCGGACCCTACGGGTTCGAGAACAATGTAGACATGACCGAGACACGTCTCCGGTCAATAACCAATAGCGGGACCTGGATGCCCATATTGGCTCCTACATATTCTACGAAGATCTTTATCGGTCAGACCGCATAACAACATACGTTGTTCCCTTTGTCATCGGTATGTTACTTGCCCGAGATTCAATCGTCGGTATCCAATACCTAGTTCAATCTCGTTACTGGCAAGTCTCTTTACTCGTTCCGTAATACATCATCTCACAACTAACATATTAGTTGTAATGCTTGCAAGGCTTATGTGATGTGTATTACCGAGAGGGCCCAGAGATACCTCTCCGACAATCGGAGTGACAAATCCTAATCTCGAAATACGCCAACCCAACATCGACCATTGGAGACACCTGTAGTACTCCTTTATAATCACCCAGTTACGTTGTGACGTTTGGTAGTACCCAAAGTGTTCCTCCGGTAAATGGGAGTTGCATAATCTCATAGTCATAGGAACATGTATAAGTCATGAAGAAAGCAATAGCAACATACTAAATGATCGGGTGCTAAGCTAATGGAATGGGTCATGTCAATCAGATCATTCTACTAATGATGTGACCTCGTTAATCAAATAACAACTCATTGTTCATGGTTAGGAAACATAACCATCTTTGATTAACGAGCTAGTCAAGTAGAGGCATACTAGTGACACTTTGTTTGTCTATGTATTCACACATGTATTATGTTTCCGGTAAATACAATTCTAGCATGAATAATAAACATTTATCATGATTATAAGGAAATAAATAATAACTTTATTATTGCCTCTAGGGCATATTTCCTTCAGTCTCCCACTTGCACTAGAGTCAATAATCTAGATTACACTGTAATGATTCTAACACCCATGGAGCTTTGGTGTTGATCATGTTTTGCTCGTGGAAGAGGCTTAGTCAACGGGTCTGCAACATTCAGATCCGTATGTATCTTGCAAATCTCTATGTCTCCCACCTGGACTAGATCCCGGATGGAGTTGAAGCGTCTCTTGATGTGTTTAGTCCTTTTTGTGAAATCTGGATTCCTTTGCCAAGGCAATTGCACCAGTATTGTCACAAAAGATTTTCATTGGACCCGATGCACTAGGTATGACACCTAGATCGGATATGAACTCCTTCATCCAGACTCCTTCATTTGCTGCTTCCGAAGCAGCTATGTATTCCGCTTCACATGTAGATCCCGCTACGACGCTTTGTTTAGAACTGCACCAACTGACAGCTCCATTGTTTAATGTAAACACGTATCCGGTTTGCGATTTAGAATCGTCCGGATCAGTGTCAAAGCTTGCATCAACGTAACCTTTTACGATGAGCTCTTTGTCACCTCCATATACGAGAAACATATCCTTAGTCCTTTTCAGGTATTTCAGGATGTTCTTGACCGCTGTCCAGTGATCCACTCCTGGATTACTTTGGTACCTCCCTGCTAAACTTATAGCAAGGCACACATCAGGTCTGGTACACAGCATTGCATACATGATAGAGCCTATGGCTGATGCATAGGGAACATCTTTCATATTCTCTCTATCTACTGCAGTGGTCGGGCATTGAGTCTTACTCAATTTCACACCTTGTAACACAGGCAAGAACCCTTTCTTTGCTTGATCCATTTTGAACTTCTTCAAAATTTTGTCAAGGTATGTGCTTTGTGAAAGTCCAATTAAGCGTTTTGATCTATCTCTATAGATCTTAATGCCTAATATGTAAGCAGCTTCACCGAGGTCTTTCATTGAAAAACTTTTATTCAAGTATCCCTTTATGCTATCCAGAAATTCTATATCATTTCCAATCAGTAATATGTCATCCACATATAATATCAGAAATGCTACAGAGCTCCCACTCACTTTCTTGTAAATACAGGCTTCTCTGAAAGTCTGTATAAAACCAAATGCTTTGATCACACTATCAAAACGTTTATTCCAACTCCGAGAGGCTTGCACCAGTCCATAAATGGATCGCTGGAGCTTGCACACTTTGTTAGCTCCCCTTGGATCGACAAAACCTTCTGGTTGCATCATATACAACTCTTCTTCCAGAAATCCATTCAGGAATGCAGTTTTGACGTCCATTTGCCAAATTTCATAATCATAAAATGCGGCAATTGCTAACATGATTCGGACGGACTTAAGCATCGCTACGGGTGAGAAGGTCTCATCGTAGTCAATTCCTTGAACTTGCCGAAAACCTTTTGCAACAAGTCGAGCTTTGTAGACAGTAACATTACCATCAGCGTCAGTCTTCTTCTTAAAGATCCATTTATTCTCAATTGCTTGCCGATCATCGGGCAAGTCAACCAAAGTCCATACTTTGTTCTCATACATGGATCCCATCTCAGATTTCATGGCTTCAAGCCACTTTGCGGAATCTGGGCTCACCATCGCTTCTTCATAGTTCGTAGGTTCATCATGATCTAGTAGCATGACCTCCAGAACAGGATTACCGTACCACTCTGGTGCGGATCTTACTCTGGTTGATCCACGAGGTTCAGCAGTATCTTGATCTGAAGTTTCATGATCATTATCATTGGCTTCCTCACTAACTGGTGTAGGTGTCACTGAAACAGTTTTCTGTGATGAACTACTTTCCAGTAAGGGAGCAGGTACAGTTACCTCGTCAAGTTCTACTTTCCTCCCACTCACTTCTTTCGAGAGAAACTCCTTCTCTAGAAATGATCCGTTCTTAGCAACGAATGTCTTGCCTTCGGATCTGTGATAGAAGGTGTACCCAACAGTTTCCTTTGGGTATCCTATGAAGACACATTTCTCCGATTTGGGTTCGAGCTTATCAGGTTGAAGCTTTTTCACATAAGCATCGCAGCCCCAAACTTTAAGAAACGACAACTTTGGTTTCTTGCCAAACCACAGTTCATAAGGCGTCATCTCAACGGATTTTGATGGTGCCCTATTTAACGTGAATGCGGCCATCTCTAAAGCATATCCCAAAAAAGATAGCGGTAAATCAGTAAGAGACATCATAGATCGCACCATATCTAGTAAAGTACGATTACGACGTTCAGACACACCATTACGCTGTGGTGTTCCGGGTGGCGTGAGTTGCGAAACTATTCCACAGTTTTTCAAATGTATACCAAACTCGTAACTCAAATATTCTCCTCCACGATCAGATCGTAGAAACTTTATTTTCTTGTTACGATGATTTTCAACTTCACTCTGAAATTCTTTGAACTTTTCAAATGTTTCAGACTTATGTTTCATTAAGTAGATATACCCATATGTGCTTAAATCATCTGTGAAGGTGAGAAAATAACGATATCCGCCACGAGCCTCAATATTCATCGGGCCACATACATCGGTATGTATGATTTCCAACAAATCTGTTGCTCTCTCCATCGTACCGGAGAACGGTGTTTTAGTCATCTTGCCCATAAGGCACGGTTCGCAAGTACCAAGTGATTCATAATCAAGTGGTTCCAAAAGTCCATCAGCATGGAGTTTCTTCATGCGCTTTATACCGATATGACCTAAACGACAGTGCCACAAATAAGTTGCACTTTCGTTATCAACTCTGCATCTTTTGGCTTCAACATTATGAATATGTGTATTACTACTATCGAGATTCAATAAGAATAGACCACTCTTCAAGGGTGCATGACCATAAAAGATATTACTCATATAAATAGAACAACCATTATTCTCTGATTTAAATGAATAACCGTCTCGCATTAAACAAGATCCAGATATAATGTTCATGCTCAACGCTGGCACCAAATAACAATTATTTAGGTCTAATATTAATCCCGAAGGTAGATGTAGAGGTAGCGTGCCGACTGCGATCACATCGACTTTGGAACCGTTTCCCACGCGCATCGTCACCTCGTCCTTTGCCAGTGCCCGCTTATTCTGTAGTCCCTGTTTCGAGTTGCAAATATTAGCAACAGAACCAGTATCAAATACCCAGGTGCTACTGCGAGCTCTAGTAAGGTACACATCAATAACATGTATATCACATATACCTTTGTTCACCTTGCCATCCTTCTTATCCGCCAAATACTTGGGGCAGTTCCGCTTCCAGTGACCAGTCTGCTTGCAGTAGAAGCACTCAGTTTCAGGCTTAGGTCCAGACTTGGGTTTCTTCTCTTGAGCAGCAACTTGCTTGCCGTTCTTCTTGAAGTTCCCCTTTTTCTTCCCTTTGCCCTTTTTCTTGAAACTAGTGGTCTTGTTAACCATCAACACTTGATGCTCCTTCTTGATTTCTACCTCCGCAGCTTTCAGCATTGCGAAGAGCTCGGGAATAGTCTTGTTCATCCCTTGCATATTATAGTTCATCACGAAGCCCTTGTAGCTTGGTGGCAGTGATTGGAGAATTCTGTCAATGATGCAATCATCCGGAAGATTAACTCCCAATTGAATCAAGTGATTATTATACCCAGACATTTTGAGTATATGCTCACTGACAGAACTGTTCTCCTCCATCTTGCAGCTATAGAACTTATTGGAGACTTCATATCTCTCAATTCGGGCATTTGCTTGAAATATTAACTTCAACTCCTGGAACATCGCATATGCTCCATGACGTTCAAAACGTCGTTGAAGTCCCGATTCTAAGCCGTAATGCATGGCACACTGAACTATTGAGTAGTCATCAGCTTTGCTCTGCCAGACGTTCATAACATCTGGTGTTGCTCCAGCAGCAGGCCTGGCACCCAGCGGTGCTTCCAGGACGTAATTTTTCTATGCAGCCATGAGGATAATCCTCAAGTTACGGACCCAGTCCGTGTAATTGCTACCATCATCTTTCAACTTTGCTTTCTCAAGGAACGCATTAAAATTCAACGGAACAACAGCACGAGCCATCTATCTACAATCAACATAAACAAGCAAGATACTATCAGGTACTAAGTTCATGATAAATTTAAGTTCAATTAATCATATTATTTAAGAACTCCCACTTAGATAGACATCCCTCTAATCCTCTAAGTGATTACGTGATCCAAATCAACTAAACCATGACCGATCATCACGTGAGATGGAGTAGTTTTCAATGGTGAACATCGTTATGTTGATCATATCTACTATATGATTCACGCTCGACCTTTCGGTCTCCGTGTTCCGAGGCCATATCTGCATATGCTAGGCTCGTCAAGTTTAACCTGAGTATTCTGCGTGTGCAAAACTGGCTTGCACCCGTTGTAGATGGACGTAGAGCTTATCACACCCGATCATCACGTGGTGTCTGGGCACGACGAACTTTGGCAACGGTGCATACTCAGGGAGAACACTCCTTGATAATTTAGTGAGAGATCATCTTATAATGCTACCGTCAATCAAAGCAAGATAAGATGCATAAAAAGATAAACATCACATGCAATCAATATAAGTGATATGATATGGTCATCATCATCTTGTGCTTGTGATCTCCATCTCCGAAGCACCTTCATGATCACCATCGTCACCGGCGCGACACCTTGATCTCCATCGTAGCATCGTTGTCGTCTCGCCAATCTTATGCTTCCACGACTATCACTACCGTTTAGTAATAAAGTAAAGCATTACATCGCGATTGCATTGCATACAATAAAGCGACAACCATATGGCTCCTGCCAGTTGCCGATAACTCGGTTACAAAACATGATCATCTCATACAATAAAATTCAGCATCATGCTTTGACCATATCACATCACAACATGCCCTGCAAAAACAAGTTAGACGTCCTCTACCTTGTTGTTGCTTGTTTTACGTGGCTGCTACGGGCTTAAGTAAGAACCAATCTTACCTACGCATCAAAACCACAACGATAGTTTGTCAAATAGACTCCATTTTAACCTTCGCAAGGACCGGGCGTAGCCATACTTGGTTCAACTAAAGTTGGAGAGACAGTCGCCCGCAAGCCATCTCTGTGCAAAGCACGTCGAGGGAACCGGTCTCGCGTAAGCGTACGCGTAAGGTTGGTCTGGGTCGTCTCGTCCAACAATACCGCCGAACCAAAATATGACATGCTGGAAGGCAGTATGACTTGTATCGTCCACAACTCACTTGTGTTCTACTCGTGCAAATAACATCAACATCAATAACCTAGGCTCGGATGCCACTGTTGGGTTACGTAGTAATTTCAAAAAATTTCCTACGCACACGCAAGATCATGTGATGCATAGCAACGAGGGGAGAGTATTGTCTACGTACCCAACGCAGACCGACTGCGGAAGCGATGACACGACGTAGAGGAAGTAGTCGTACGTCTTCTCGATCCAACCGATCAAGCACCGAATCTACGGCACCTCCGAGTTCGAGCACACGTTCAGCTCGATGACGATCCCCGGACTCCGATCCAGCAAAGTGTCGGGGAAGAGTTTCGTCAGCACGACGGCGTGGTGACGATCTTGATGAACTACAGCAGCAGGGCTTCGCCTAAACTCCGCTACAGTATTTATCGAGGAATATGGTGGCAGGGGGCACCGCACACGGCTAAGGAATCGATCACGTGGATCAACTTGTGTCAACTTGTGTGTTTAGAGGTGCCCCTGCCTCCGTATATAAAGGAGGAGAGGAGGGGAGGCTGGCCGGCCAAGGGGGGAGGCGCAGGAGAGTCCTACTCCCTCTGGGAGTAGGATTCCCCCTCCAATCCTAGTCCAACTAGGATTCCTCGGAGGGGAAAAGAGGAGGAGGGGGCCGGCCACCTCTCCTAGTCCTAATAGGACTAGGGGAAGGGGGGCGCGCAGCCCAACTAGGGCAGCCCCTTCTCTTTTCCACTAAGGCCCACTATGGCCCAAATAGCTCCCGGGGGGTTCCGGTAACCCTCCCGGTATTCCGGTAAAATCCCGATTTCACCCGGAACACTTCCGATATCCAAATATAGGCTTCCAATATATCAATCTTTACGTCTCGACCATTTCGAGACTCCTCGTCATGTCCGTGATCACATCCGGGACTCCGAACAACCTTCGGTACATCAAAATGCATAAACTCATAATATAACTGTCATCGTAACCTTAAGCGTGCGGACCCTACGGGTTCGAGAACAATGTAGACATGATCGAGACACGTCTCCGGTCAATAACCAATAGCGGGACCTGGATGCCCATATTGGCTCCTACATATTCTACGAAGATCTTTATCGGTCAGACCGCATAACAACATACGTTGTTCCCTTTGTCATCGGTATGTTACTTGCCCGAGATTCAATCGTCGGTATCCAATACCTAGTTCAATCTCGTTACTGGCAAGTCTCTTTACTCGTTCCGTAATACATCATCTCACAACTAACATATTAGTTGTAATGCTTGCAAGGCTTATGTGATGTGTATTACCGAGAGGGCCCAGAGATACCTCTCCGACAATCGGAGTGACAAATCCTAATCTCGAAATACGCCAACCCAACATCGACCATTGGAGACACCTGTAGTACTCCTTTATAATCACCCAGTTACGTTGTGACGTTTGGTAGTACCCAAAGTGTTCCTCCGGTAAATGGGAGTTGCATAATCTCATAGTCATAGGAACATGTATAAGTCATGAAGAAAGCAATAGCAACATACTAAACGATCGGGTGCTAAGCTAATGGAATGGGTCATGTCAATCAGATCATTCTACTAATGATGTGACCTCATTAATCAAATAACAACTCATTGTTCATGGTTAGGAAACATAACCATCTTTGATTAACGAGCTAGTCAAGTAGAGGCATACTAGTGACACTTTGTTTGTCTATGTATTCACACATGTATTATGTTTCCGGTAAATACAATTCTAGCATGAATAATAAACATTTATCATGATTATAAGGAAATAAATAATAACTTTATTATTGCCTCTAGGGCATATTTCCTTCAGTTAATCACATGGTGATGTGAACTATTAGTGTTGAATCACATGGCGATATGAACTAGATTATTGACTCTAGTGCAAGTGGGAGACTGAAGGAAATATGCCCTAGAGGCAATAATAAAGTTATTATTTATTTCCTTATATCATGATAAATGTTTATTATTCATGCTAGAATTGTATTAACCGGAAACATAATACATGTGTGAATACATAGACAAACAGAGTGTCACTAGTATGCCTAATCAAAGATAGTTATGTTTCCTAACCATGAACAAAGAGTTGTTATTTGATTAACGGGATCACATCATTAGATGAATGATCTGATTGACATGACCCATTCCATTAGCTGAGCACCCGATCGTTTAGTATGTTGCTATTGCTTTCTTCATGACTTATACATGTTCCTATGACTATGAGATTATGCAACTCCCGTTTGCCGGAGGAACACTTTGTGTGCTACCAAACGTCACAACGTAACTGGGTGATTATAAAGGAGCTCTACAGGTGTCTCCAAGGGTACATGTTGGGTTGGCGTATTTCGAGATTAGGATTTGTCACTCCGATTGTCGGAGAGGTATCTCTGGGCCCTCTCGGTAATGCACATCACTTAAGCCTTGCAAGCAATGCAACTAATGAGTCAGTTGCGGGATGATGTATTACAGAACGAGTAAAGAGACTTGCCGGTAACGAGATTGAACTAGGTATTGGATACCGACTATCGAATCTCGGGCAAGTAACATACCGATGACAAAGGGAACAACGTATGTTGTTATGCGGTCTGACCGATAAAGATCTTCGTAGAATATGTAGGAGCCAATATGGGCATCCAGGTCCCGCTATTGGTTATTGACCGGAGATGTGTCTCGGTCATGTCTGCATTATTCTCGAACCATAGGGTCCGCACGCTTAACGTTACGATGACAGTTATTATGAGTTTATGCATTTTGATGTACCGTAGTTAGTTCGGAGTCCCGGATGTGATCACGGACATTACGAGGAGTCTCGAAATGGTCGAGACATAAAGATTGATATATTGGAAGCCTATGTTTGGATATCGGAAGTGTTCTGGGTGAAATCGGTATTTTACCGGAGTACCGGGAGGTTACCGGAACCCCCCGGGAGCTGTATGGGCCTTAATGGGCTTTAGTGGAAAGGAGAAGGGGCAGCCCAATATGGACCGCACGCCTCCCCCCTCCCCTAGTCCTATTAGGACAAGGAGAGGTGGCCGGCCCCCCTCTCTCTCTTTCCCCCTCAGCGAATCCTACTCCAACTAGGATTGGGGGAAGGAATCCTACTCCCAGAGGGAGTAGGACTCCCTTGGCGCGCCCTCCTTGGCCAGCCGGCCCCCTCCCCTTGGCTCCTTTATATACGGAGGCAGAGGGCACCCCTAGACACACAAGTTGATCATTGAGATCGTTCCTTAGCCGTGTGCGGTGCCCCCTGCCACCATATTCCACCTCGATTATATTGTAGCAGTGCTTAGGCGAAGCCCTGCGACGGTAGAACATCAAGATCGTCACCACGCCATCGTGCTGACGGAACTCCTCCCCGACGCTTTACTGGATCGGAGCCGGGGGATCGTCATCGAGTTGTACGTGTGCTAAGAACTCGGAGGTGCCGGAGTAACGGTGCTTGGATCGGTCGGATCGGGAAGACGTACGACTACTTACTCTACGTTGTGTCAACGCTTCCGCAGTCGGTCTGCGTGGGTACGTAGACAACACTCTCCCCTCTCGTTGCTGTGCATCACCATGATCTTGCGTGTGCGTAGGAATTTTTTTGAAATTACTACGTTTCCCAACAGCATGAATCTTTGTTTAGTCCCATACAAGACTATTTTTCAAAGGCTTTGGTAAGAATGCTTGATATTTCCCTTTGTAAGAAGAAGAAACTTGCAACTTTATGCGTCCAGCACACATATGAAATACATACCTGAGCCAGTTCAAAAACAAGACTACTGTGTAGTCTGAGAAAATATTTTTCAAAATAGCCGCTTACAAAATCATCATCTAATGTTTACAAGAAGCATCTGCAGCAGCCATCTCAATCCCTTGTGTTTTTCTATTTGGAAGGACAAGGTTAGCAATAGATTGGATCATGGGTTTTGCAAAGCTGAAATTTCAGCAAATCTTTGCATTTTTCGTGTTTCATAGAGAATAATAATAAATGATATGTTGGTTAAAGGAAGAAATTTTATTGTAGGTGACCAAAAAACAACATTCTTTTGCTCTGTACTAAGAAAATACTAATCAAGCAAACAATGGTAGAATTTATCATCAAGTCTTTAATTGGATCGATCCACTATCCATAAGCAAAACATACCCAAGTATGGAGTGAAAACCAGTGAGAAAAATGTGAGTGCAAGCATTAGCCATAGGCCTCCTTGTTCTTGTTTTTGCACCTTTGCAAATTCAACACCACAATCACAACACTCTATATTCAGTATGAATAAGTGTAATTTTGAAACAACAAGAGCAAATTTTACTGGCTATAAATTGTTTCCATCATGTGACCATGTAGCCTCGCACGAGCATGATATATGTCACTTTAACAACTGGAACGGAAGGGGGGAAATATTTGAAATCAAAACCCCAAGGACGGCAAGAACCAACATTTGATAGGAAGACAACCCATTTTTACCCCACAAGGTATGTGAAGAAAAACATACTTCTCCATGTTGGATTTGTGCTGCACTATGGCCACACTGGCGAACACTAAAGAAAAATGAAGACCTTGCCTTAGTGAGAGAGTTTGTGAGGACCTATAAGAGATGACACCTAATGTTATAATTCAGGAACAAACCGGTATAAGGCAATACATGCTGACATTCCGTCGAAGAGGCGGTGTTGACCATCACACTACTTGCTTTCTGAACTACTGAAAATCTAAGCAAAAGTATAAAGGAACCAAAGACGCAATCGGATTTCCCTAGATTGGTTCATCCACGAATGTAATATTATGTGCTGTAAAAACAGAAAAATAGAAATGCCTGTCTTTTCATTCCTACAGAAATGGTACTAAAATTACCTGGCTTGTTGTCAACACCAGATAAAATCCATGTGCTACATGTCTCCGTTACCTGGCTTGTTGTCAACACCAGACTAAAACTGTACAAAGACGTATGCTTATAGGTGTAGTTTCTCAGAAGAATGGCTCATCATGTAAAAGCAGAATAATTTATACAGTTGTACATATGAGTACATTGCATTGACTATACTTTATTCTGTCACATCACATTCTTTTGTAGGAACAGATAAGAACAAACTTGCTTGCTTACATCAGACCCGCAACTTCCTTAGTGGCAAACAGTAAATTGTTTCAACCTTCAGTGTACAACAACCAACAGTCATACTCTTGAATCCAGGAAAACTAGGTGAGTAAGTAGGTGATTAAGAAACATAAAGTACAAAAGAAATACATTCAGTTTTTCTGTTGCGTGAGAAAAAAAGAAAGAACGGAGAAGCAATATAGCTATTCTCACCTTGCTAATCTGAAAAGATAGAACCCACATTTCTTCAGTGTTTAACATGGAGATGACAAACATGTGAATTAGCCGTTTTCGCATCTAATCCATGTTGCCCATTCAGAAGTTTAGGATTGAATAAATGATGTATACAACTACCACTGGACTGAGAAGGCAAGTATTATAGATTTTTTTGTGCAGGCAAATGTTCAAGAGCTCAGAAAATAGAACAATGTTACCACTGGATCGTCACGTCGACGCAGCTCTCGCCGCGGCCGTCGCGAAGACGCTCACCGGCAGCCATCGGGTAGGCTAGCGAGACGATGAGCGTGTGAGAGCGGATGTCTTCCGGGTTGTTCCGCGTCCCCTGCCGGCTGCCGGCTGCCGCCCCTCCCAAAGAATCCTCGGCCGTCAGTGCCTTTGGGAGAAGGCCATCGGCGGACGGCGGCAGAGTGGAGCAGCGGGCGGAGGATCAGCGACGACTAAGGCCGAGTTGTGCGGCGGCGGCGGCGGAGGCCAAGCGGAGCGAGCGGTGGTGGGCTATTGGTCCGGCGGGGGAGTGGAGGAGCGTGCGTGCGGGGGTTGGTTGACTGGGGACGTGCGTAGGCGAGCGGGCGATTTTTTGGGATCGATCACGGCAGGCTGAGAGGAAAGACTTACGAACCGTGCGGTGGGGATCGTGTGATTATAGTGGTAGTAGATTAACCCAATGGCATGATGGATAATTAAAGCATAAAACACGTTTAGTAGGCTGGAGGGATGTAGACCATCGGATTGCAGGTTTTGATGGATAGGATGATTTGGTTCTTGGTCCTCACATGCTTTTATAGGGGTAGTAGATGAGTTGTTGCTAGCGCTGGTAGCTGCACAAACCGAGAAAAATCTAAAGAAAGGAAAATTAGATGATGGATAGACTATGGGACGACACAATCGTGAGGCCGGCTTTCCCTTCCTGATCCGGTAGCAAAGCAGGTGGGTGGTGGGTGCAGAGTCCTCCGTACCAATGCGGAGCCGAGTTGCGTGCTCGTGCCCAGCGGAGCCGACCATCTACGACAATGTCCTGCGTACAATCTTTTTTTTTTCCTGTTTTTTTTTAAAAGGAGGATGACCCCGACCTCTGTATCTGCGCAATGCATACGGCCACTTTATTAATTATTTTCACAAGATCTTATAAAATAATACAACAGTAAGATTAAAGCTGCCGTCTAAGCAACTCTATCCAGTTGATGAAGGCGCGGATAGCCTGGGCCTAATACCAAACAGATATCGCAGCCAAACCTAATATGTAAGACCTGAGGTTCCATTCAGGACGCCTGCCGGGTATGGGTCTCACCGGTCCGACGTGCACTCAGAGGCCGCCGCCGCCAACTGTCACCGCTTCATCTTCAGAACTGTACTGATGCATCAACCTTGCTCAGTCCAGCTATCGTCGACGCCACCACGGCGCCCAACGGCACCTTCTCCCTGCACGCAAACAGCTGAGCACGTCGCGGTCGCCACTAATACACATCGGCACCATGCTGTCAGGTACCACCAGCCGACACAGCTTAAAGTCTTTGGAAAATCTGCCGTGCGTAGCACCTGCCGACCAGGCATGACAAAGTGTAGCACCTGTCGGTCAGGCATGACTTGACATCTTCATCAAAACTCCGTGCAAGATGAAGCCGCTCCACCGCCAGCCTCTCTGAACGGGACCGGAGCACCCCAGAAAGACACGGCGAAGAGTTGGGCACCACAATCACCACGAGAGCCGGACCAGCCGACCGCCATGCCCAAGCGACACCACTAAAGAGAGAACCGCCGCCATCAGGAACGACAAGAACGCGCTGCAGCTGTCCCACCTCCCCGCGGACCCAAAGTGGCGCCTTCAAGAAGGTGACGGAGCCGGGCACCGCCGCCGCCCGACCAAAGTTGTGGGTTTTCACCCGGGTGCAGGGGGAGGACGAGGGGGAGGAGCTAGATCTCGAAGCCGCCTTTAAGAAGGAAACAACGCCTGGAGCGCCGCCGGCGTCGTGGCCGCCGCAGCCGGCCAAGAAATTACTCCGATCCAGAGCTCCCAACCCCACATCCGCGCAGTCCGCCACCGGATCCGACCGGACTGACGAGAAGGAAGCAGTAGCACGGGGGCGCCGTCTTCAGATCTGGCAAAGGAGAGCAGCAGGGGATCCCTCCACGCGGCGCCCGCATCCACCACCAACTCGCCGCCCGCGCGGCCGAGTAGACGCGGCCCTCAACTCCGGCGAGCGCCGCCCGCCACCAGGACGACGCCGCCCTCACCAGAAGAGGCCGCCGCCTCAAACCCTAGGCCCGAGCCCGAGCGACGTCGCGGCCGAGGGCCTCGCCGCCACCCTCATCGGCGGTTGCACGAGGGACCCGGCGCCCGTCTCCGACGGCAGCGAGGAGAGGAATCGAGAAGGGGAGGAGACGGACGGGGAGGTTGGTCGCTCTCGAGAGGACAACACGAGGGAGAGGAAGCGACAAAAAAAGAAAAAAAGAAAAAAGAGAAAAGAAAAGAAAAAAAAGGAAAAAAATAAACAAAGATCATCTACCTCTGAAAAACCAGAGTTCAACCAAAGGACAGTCCTATCTTCGGTTCTAGCATACTTAGCCAAAAAATTACTAACAGTATTTTGGCTACGAGTAACATGGGAAACACAAGTTCTACGAAGACTCCTCATATGCTTGATCTCTCCCACAAGGAAGCAAAGTTTGATCTGTCCATATTCTTATCATTGATCATGTTAACTGTTGCAAAAGAATCCACCTCCAGATGTATGGAAATCTCTATTCTTTGGATAGCGGCCTATAACCCTTTGATGCAAGCACAAAGTTCCGATATCAAGACATTCCTGCATGAAAAAAGCATGTCACGATGGACCGTGCCAGCACTTGCTCGACCATCAGTTCACCCGTGAAAAAATTATCTGCAGACAGCAACGTACTACGTAGTACTCACTCCATCCGAAATTACTCATCGGAGGAATAGATATATCTAGACGTATTTTAGTTTTATATACATTTATTTTTATCCATTTTTCGCGACAAATAATTCTGGATGAAAGCAATGCGACCATGCTCTGTTCTTGCCACAGTTCATAAATAAAAAAATAAGACCAACCCAAGAGTTAACCCTTATTGGCTTTTCTTTATAAGAGAAACTCCGTGAGCACCATGCGCCCGTGTCAGGGCTCGAACTCGGATGGGTTGGCAGCAACCTCAGCTGCACAGCCAACGGGTCGACGCCCCGTCCTCGCCACAGTTCATAATGAGCTCACCACAGCAGCCTTGCATGCCAGGAATGCGATGCTTTGGTGATTACTACTCCCTTCGTTCCAAATTATTTGTCGAAAAAATGAATGTATCTAGAACTAAAATACGAACTAAAATACATCTAGATACATCCATATCTGCGACAAGTGAGATGCGGGGAATCATTTGAGTTTTTTAACCAAGTTGGCATAAAGATTACTGCTAGTACAAGTTTGTGTACTATCATCACAGAAGCACAGGCAGTCAGGCATAGGGATATAAATTAAACGACATGTCGACTCGACTCTGAATCAGAGTGCACTACCGACGGTGGAATCCGTTGGCACACGGGGGTTCTTGCTCGCCAAGGTAGCGACCATGTACGTAGGTACCACTTTCTTTAATGCTTGCTCACGATCGACGGCGACGAGGCGCTGCGTGCCGCCGCTGGGGCCCGCCACCACCTCCGCCTCGGGTGCCGTGACAGGGGATCCGGCTGCTAGGATATGCCATTTGTACTTTGCGATGGGAATCATGAGCCCATGTTGAGTCCAGTCATGCAAAAGTTTAAAAATGTTCGTGAGTTTTTTTAAAAATGTGATCATGACCATGTGCTGTACACTAATTAACCGAGCGTCATATGAGTTCATGACCATATGTCGTACACTGATTAAACACGGGTAGCTCGTTTCACTATTTTTTGAATTCGATCGCCACAAAGCACCAAACTCTACTTGTTGACGCGACATCCCTCTTGTGCATATTAGGAATTAATTTATATTTATACCTCTATATATATCCCTACTAATAAAATAGGAACCGCTTCTGCCCGTCTGTTATGCTATTTTACGGAAAACCCAAGACATTTTGTGTAATGAACCCGCAATCCACCTATAAGTGACAGAAAAACTTTTCTTTCTTTCATGGGGCTTGGCCACGCTATGGGCCTTGCCCCCTTGGGCCGGCGCACTTAACGAGTTGCTTCTATTTCTTTTTTTTCCATTGTTTTTCTCTTATTTTTTTCTATTTTGTGTTTCCTTTTTATTTCATTTTTATTCTTCTTTTTATTTTTTAAATATTGTTTGCAATTAAAAAATATTCTAGTTTCAAAATTTTGTTCACAATTTTAAAAAATATTCATAGTTTTTATTTTCTTTTTCATATTTTCATAAACTGCACATGTTTTGCAAAAATTCATTTAAAAAATATGTTCACAACTCAAAACAATTCAAAATTTCAAAGAAGTTCATGTTTTTTAAAATTTTGTTCACTTTTTTTCAACTTTGTTTACAATTTTTTAAAAATGTTCATATTGTGAAAAGTGTTCACGTTTTTAAAAGAATCACTTTTTAAAAAACAATCACATATTTTGGGAATTAGAAGCTTGTTCGTGATTACAAAAAATGTCTTATTTCCAAAAAAAATGGTAACTTTTCCAAATTTTGTTCACTCTAAAATTGTTCACATTTTAAGAATCATATTTTTTTGAAGTTTCAATACAAAAAACAACCGAAAAAAGAAAGACAACTTGCAGGAAGAATGGGCAGGCCCATTTTTCGCCTGCCTTCAACGAAAGCTCCTCAATTTGATGCTCACAGGTGTCGAGCAGGAGCTCCCGGTCTAAAGCTACACTAGTGGTTGGGGCCCGCCATTGCGGGCCTCTTGAGAGGTAGATGGGCGGTGCCAGGTGAGAATGTGCCCCTTCCGATTAGTTTTAGGCGATATATGTCGTACAGGTGCATGCAAGCAATGATATGCTTCAAATCAGAGCCAAAATATAGACTATGAAAGCAATGTCAGATGCAAACTTAACAATAAGATAGAGCAGTACAAATGCAGTGCACATTATCACGCTTTGGACGAAAGAGATACAAATTATGGGAGAAAAGTAGCAGCATAAATATAATTCATGATGTAAATTTACAAGCATGCAGATATCAACATTTAGGCATTTAGCCCTGGAATGAAAATTTGCAGTTTCAACAGAAAACAAATATCATAAGTGAAAGGTTGTTTGCACCAAGAGGTGTTGATCCCTAGATCCTTCAGGTTTCACCGACCTTCTGAACCTGTAATAGCACAAATTAGAATGTAACCTGAGTGTGATGAAATGCAACCTTATTACTGGCCTAATGATTTCAAGGCATTAATACAACAAACCATCTCAGGAAAGATCCAACATTATTCCCAAGAAGAAGCAGTTTCCAAAACAGCAAGATGTATGTATGTCACCAGGAACTTTAGTAGTGCAAATGGATATAAATGTGCCTTGTACAAAACGTGAAATCATGTATGTTTGCGTCCTCCAAAGGTGAAACGGTTCACGGTAAGGCTAGCTTTCATTTACCGAAAGCAAGATAAACCTGCTTACTTTTGTACTCTATGTAGTGATGAGTTAGTATGTGGATATGAACCAGAACATAAATGCTAGTAAGATTTTTGTACTTTATGTCCTTTTGTGGAAGATGAAATCATTTCCAGCAAACTACAAACTGACAACTTGCTTGAAGTACTACAAATAGCATCCAATGTGAGTAAAATGTATATTTCACTGTGTAGCTTCTGTGGCAACAATACAGCTCCTATCTAAAGCAGAAATCACATGCTAATCCGCCTAGCCATATGTACATGACCAACTGGAAAGCCCATTCATAGCTAACCTAGTAGTTCATTTAAGACAACATATACAGGTATATCGTTTGAAGAAAGTCGTGATGACTGAACCTTTTAATGGGACAACATGCGAGATCCTCAACAACTGAATGTACTATCAGTCGTGATGACTGAACCTTTTATTCTATGTGTCTTACTGCAGCATGACAATGACAATAAAGAATAAGACTATAAGGTGGCTGGAATGGAAAGTCTAACTACAAAGTAGTACCAACTTGCACGGACGGGAACTTGGTGCTCTCGGGTACCCGCGCACCCTATATGTGCCAAAAAAATAGTAATTAAAAAATCAGAAAATTCCAAATCTTTTTTTGGAATCAAACATGATCAGGTATTGTACTCATATAAACAGTTTGGACAAAAAATGATTCACATTAACTTCAGGGCAAAAAAGACAAGTTTATGACGATAATATAGCATGTATAGTACTTATATATAGCGTTTTTTTGCTACAACGGAAGTCATTCTCTGACCAATCTTTTTGTATGACTACAATATTTGATCATGTTTAATACCAAAAAATATTCGGAATTTTTTAAACTTTTTTTGAATTACTATTTTTTTTGCATATAGGGTGCGCTGGTACCCAGGTTCTCCTTCATATTTTCCCAACTTGCACTCATTTAAGATTATTTGAGCTTGGTTTCAGAAATTGCAACAAGAACATATATTAATAGAAAAATGCCATGTAAAGTACCCAACAAATTAACTGGTTACAAACATCAGCTGGCCAAAGTTTTGTCCATTACCCAATAAAAATAAAAAAGTAGCTGGTGTACAGGGGTTGTAAGAACCTCTCAAGCACATCTTACTGGTGCTGCTATTATGTTCATGAGATGATTCTTGAACTAATCGTACAATACCAGTTGAGGAATTGGAGAAAAGCAACACATAAACATTCGAAACGAAATCAGATTATGACAAACATTTCAAGTAGACTACAAGAACCTGCAGTACCATGAGCATGTATTTTTACCATAGATTCTTAGTTCACGGTAGGATATATACCTCTAGCCTCATTTACATACACACTGTATAGGATACTTCAAAAGTGTGCAGTATGAATTAGATCTGTGGAACTAAATATGCGGATTTGGTAAGTTTGAAAGAGGTGATGCTTATAGAGGAGAGAAATCATGGTACCTGGTCAGATCTGCGGCAATTAAAAATGGGCTCGACAGGTGAAACAGCGTTGTGTTGGTGGTGGGTTTCATCCGGCCTCTTGGTGCAGGAGTCAAACGAAACCATAACGTCTTGCTGGTGGGTTGGAGCTTGGACCGGCCGGTTGAGGCGGCAACGCTTGCACAAACCAATGGTGCTCGCATAACTCTGCTTCTTAACATATAATTCTACAATTAGCAAAGGGTTAAAACTATTAGGATTCTAGACCAGCAAAAACCAGGCAACTCGAAAATTAGCAAAGCAGAATACCTAAACATGAGAAAACATATAGTTGTTTTCTACTTTTCTAAGAAAATTTAGATCTCTGCTACCAGCTTGAAAGCTCGAATCATTCAACTGAATCCAAGGTGCTGATACTACTAACCTTGAGATTTTCGGTGACATCCCCAGTTTTCTGGTGTGTGGACAAAGCATACCTTAACACATCACCTAAATCTTTAATAGGTGGTCCAAACATCAGTACTCATGTATCCAAGAGCATGGATCCGAGAGGAGAAGGTTGGGTCAGCAATCTAAAATGTACTGACGATTCACCCATGAGTTTCCTTTATCGAGATTGAAGGTAATAAAAAAGACATGCATTAGATAATGTAAGAGAGAACAATTCGTCAAAAAAAAATGTAAGAGAGAACAATCTGAAAACTAAGAAGAACTCAAAGTCTGAAACTTTTGTTAGTTGAATAATAATAATAATAATAATAATAATAAGGAATAACATGACAAAGAATGCACTTTTGTAAGCTTAAATTATGAAGAGAACAACGGATTTTGAACTATCCACACTCCTAAGAGGCCCAATTAAATAATACTGCTTGAATTTCCCTGCGGCGATCATGGTGAAGAGTGCCATCCACACTCTTCAGAAGCCCAATTTTGCACCATTGTCCATTAAAGCATACTCCATAAGTTCAGGAAGCAAATGCAAGAGATATATAGGTGAATCTTTGCATCCACCATCCTGTCTTGGTATGCTTGAGGTACGGTGCTAAATCTCAGGTATCTAGTTTACCAGGTGTCCAAGAAGGATGGGGATAACAAACATTAAGATGCCAGCTTCCAGCTTACATAGCAGAGACCTGTCAGACTGCATTTTTTGTCAGACACATTTCACAGACTGAACTTTTCTATCAATGAGTGCAAGGGTTCAGCCAGTGAACTACTCAATCTTCTCACAAAAAATGAACTACTCAATCAGATATTCAGAATGCATCAAGTGAACATTTGAAGATCTCATTAATGAACAGCTAAGTATGCTGTAGAAGTAATCGAGATGCACCAATGAACTCCACAGTCCATTTCCATTCACAGGCAGTTAAGCACATGTCGTCGTCTAGAATATAAATCTAGTAACTATTATTAGATGAAAAACGGAAAAATCTTACAGCGCTATGACCCACATGGACAATAAACAGTGTCTATATCTTTTTATACTAATCAAGAAAACTCCACTACTACACAGGAATGAAACAACAGAAATGAATTCAATATGTATATATTCATTAAACCATGATGAACTCCTAGTTTCGGCCTTTCCTAGGCCTGTAAGAGTCGACCAAAAATTGCATTACCAAAAAATTAGCGGCTGCAGCGGCCAGGATGTGGTTACTACAGAGACAGGGTCGTATAAGTCGTTACTAAGAATTCAAGGGCTAGCTGCCCGAAAAAAAACGTGGGCCCTAAATAGGAAAAAAGAAAACAATCTCCTACCTAATGTTGGTAAACTTTACAAACATGCATGTGAAGAAAATCATATGACGATAGCTTTTCTATGTGTAGGGCTTGGCTGTGAAGCAAGCTGGAACAGGCTATCAAATACAGTATGTAGTAACTAAAGCAACTAATTTATCCACCTCTTCATCCTTGGAAGCCCTCATATTGAAAAGTAAATGCATGAACAAGGTCCAAGTTTAAGCATCAGAAAAAATTTAGAAGATTTTCATCATTTTGCTCTTCATACGCTCCCTCAAATCCCACATCATGCCCTCCTCCTATAGGAGATTTTCAAATATGTGAATGTCAGACATGTATTAGTTCGGAGATGCACATATAGGTTGCAGTTCGTACCATGAACAGTTAGTCAACCAAATCTGCGGAATCGAGCAGGGGGAGAGGGAGAGGGGAATGCGGAAGAAAAGAGGGGCCATAGCACCTTGGCCATGGTCGCCGTGCTTGCCGTCCGTGCGTGGAGCAGCCCGTGCCCATCTAGAGGTAGCCGGCCCATGCTTGGTCGCAGCCAGCTACAGGCGTTGACGACCTGCGTGAGAAAACAAATCAGACTTGTGCGAGTAATAGCAACGCAGCATCCAAATTGAATTGAACCGAACCAAGGGGAGAAGAAGATGGGTGTGAGAGGAGCTTGTTGATAGCGAAACTCTGTCGCGTTGTCGCCGGATAAGAACCTCGCAGAGCAGCCTGGACCCTCTCCTGGCGAACTCTGGCCACGGAACACCACGCTTCCCTCGTCCGGCCTCCCCTCTCTCCCTCTCCCACCGGCCACCGCGGCCACGGAACGCCACGCCGCCCTCGTCCCGCCTCCCATCTCGCCCTCGCCCTCCGCCCACCGCGGCCACGGAAAGCCGCGCCGCCCTCGTTCGGCTCCCATCCCCCCTGTCTCGTTCCGGCAACGGGGCACGTCGGCGATGTGGATTTGGCGGAGGCGGAGGCGGCGGCAAATCGGCAGGGAGGAAACGACAAAGAGGGTTGCGTGTGTGGGTTAAGCCTTCGTGGGAAAGGCAACAGGCATCGCCCTTTCTTTCTTCCTTAATCGCTGCCTTTTTTTCCTCCTCAATATCGTTCCTAGACAGATGGCATCGCTCATTGGTCGCCCAGCAAGTGCACCTTATTGTTTTGGATGCCCGTACCAAGCTGATGGTTGTCTATGTTAATGTTGGGTTAGCTCCATATAATAAGGGGTGATGGAGATTCAATTTGAAGCAAGCTGCATCATACAGATGGAGCGAGCCTGTTTTGCCTGCCTGGTTGCTAGAAAACAAATAATAAGAAAAATAAAGCTACATGAGGTGGCAAAAAATCCGATCACGTGACTTCAAATGGCTCAATTTTTGGTACTTACCATGTTAGTGGCTTCTTGAGATTTTAGAATAACGCAATTTTAAATATTATCATGTTTACGAACAGTTTTCATATGAATTTTGGAGGATTAGGATTCCGTTTTTTTTTAAATATGATTGTTTAATTCATAAGATTTAATATGATGAAAATCTATCATTATCACTATCTCTCTTCCTACATTTATTCGTCCGTCCCTCTATCTATTTTGTGAGATTTCAGGAGTCTGGGGGATGAAGGTGGTTCGATTGATAGATGCAATCGACAGGTCACCCTCCGAGCCGTTCGATTGCTCACTCCTAACTGTTCGTTCTCACTCATGTCCTCTTTATTCAGTTTCTCTTTCTGTGAATTTCAGCTGCTTGCAGAGAATAATTCTGGCGATGAGCTATTCTATAACTGTTTTTTTTCTTAAACGGTAAATGTGGGGAAGCACCCCACCTGAAACGGAGATTTCACTGAAAATACAAGAGTGCAAGGGCACAAAGGGGGTACAGCCGCACATGGCAGCAAAAAATGTAAGAAAACTGAACGTAGCTATGCTCTCCGGTTGGAAGAAACTGTTCAAGAAAAAGTCAGGAATGTGTAAATATGTAAGCTTTTCCGCTTTTCTGCTTTACCTCCTTGTAAAACTAGGTTGGCATGTCAGCTTTAGATTGTTCAGGTTCCCGTAAAAAAAAGCTTTAGATTGTTCAGATAAACATACACAAGCAGGAATGCACCAAAGAACTCCATTTTATTATGAGCAAGAGGATCATACAAGACCTATCAACATCATCACTTCATTCTTGCTAAGAGTTATGACCCCTTGCCTACTCCCAAGCCCATCTATCTTTTACCAAGATGTATCTCCATGCAAACTTACTCAGAGACGCGAAGCAGGATGAGGCCTGGTGCACTGTTGGTTGTTAACCCATCCCAGCATACCATGCTGATTGTCGTATATCACAAGCATATCCCGCATTGTAGCGTCTGCAAAACAAAAGATCAAAATGGAGATCATTACAAGCATGTATGCCTGATGCACTAGTTTCAGAAAATGGAACATGTTTGTCAAGTTCAGACCTCCAATTAAGATCCGTCGGTCTCCATCAGGGATCTGCGTTCCGTTGAGGATGGCCAAGCACCAATTATTGCTTCTCTGGCATAAATTTGCAAGGACGTGTTAGCTTCTGTAATTTGCCGTTTCACTCTTTGCAGTCAATCGAGTCATCAAACGTTTACCGTGTGGATGAGGTAGTTCATAGCAGGGATATGCATGGCAATTTTGTTGTGAAACTGCAATGAAAGTGGCTTGAACAACCTCTTAACCTCGTCAATAGATTTGAATTTCCAGCACTGTGGCAGGTCATCATCATGCACCTCCCTATGTGAACTGCCGATCATATCTTGCACCTGCAAGATCCAAATGCCACGACTTGCATGTTACATGTCTCTATCCAAATGCATGGGCACCATGATGCAGTGCGGTTCAATAAATACCGTATGAACAAAGGGATTGTATATCCGGGCAGGTATGTAGGTGTAGGTGGTACTGTTAGGTTGATCTCTATCCCGTTCGAACCCAACAGGTCGAACGGGCCCTTGACTCGCGCCCTGATTGGGGGCGCCCAACCAAACCATGGTTGGTGGGCACCTGTGACCCGCGCTATATAACAGAGGTGGGGGCCGGGGCACGACTTACGAGGTTGAACGCTGCCACCAACCCCACCGAATATTCCCTACCGATCTAGGGTTAGCGCGATGCTCACGGGAAGCTCCACTACCACCGCCATCCACTCTCTGTCATCACCGCCGTCGCCATCCACCATGGCACCTCGGCGGGATCATCGACTCAGAGAGAAGGTAGGTTTACCGGAATCACTAGCCTATATCGATCCAAAGCATGCTATCAATGGTATCAGGCCATGCTAGGCTAAGATTTTCAGTAAAAAGAATATACAGAGAAAGACAGATCCCCCTCCCCCCAACGAACCCTAGATAGGGCAAAGAAAAATTCCTCAATGGAGAAAGTAGCGCCGCTGTCATGGCCGCGCCGTTCCTCTCGATCCGGATGGGCATCGGCATGCCGAGTCATTCGGAAGAAGAACACGGGCAGGGGGGGCACCACGCCTTCGCCGCTGCCTAAAGAACAGACCCCGTCGGGGCAAAGGGCAACGCAACCAATCCATTCGACGGCGGCGCGCTTCCCGCAAGGGAAAACGCGCTACCGGCGAAGGGGCTGACCACGGCGCCGCCGTCGGGTGATCCACCGTCGTCATATTCAGGGGAGCAGAGGAGGGCTAGACTTCGCGTCTCTCTCTGCCACTGGCTCGCGGTGGACGGGGAGAACAGGAAGGAGAAGGAAAAGACCGCGCGGCGCGGTTGCCGTCGACGCCGGCGCCGGCGCCCTGGCGCGGCGAGGTGGCGCTCGACGCCGTCGCCGGCGGAAGGACGCGGCGCGGTGGTCAGGCGACCTGCACGAGACCGCGAGAGCAAGGAAAAAAGAGAAGGGACTCGCGCGCCGCGGTGGTGCGTCACACGTCGCCGGCGGCCGGCGAGGCCCGCAACCCTCGAAGAGAGAGAGACGAACGGGGGCGGGCGCAGAAACGTGCGAGCGGCGCGGGGGGAAAGAGGGTTTGACCGAGGCTGCGCTCGACTCTCCCTCGCTCACCGTTTTGTTCGGGAGAAAAGCGTGGATGGCCGTCCGATCGCAATGAACGGCCACGATGAAAACCCTAATTCCGAACTGGGCCGATGGGCCGAAAGTGGAGAAGGCCGGCTGCAGCCGCTGGCGGGCGCTGGGCCGGGCCGTTTTTGGCCAGGCGCGACGCGCTGACGCGCAGAGTGCGCGTGAGCAGGCCACAGGCCAGCTGCATTTTTATATATATATATATAGTTTTCTGTCCAGTTTTCTGGGCAGATTCTAAATAGTTTTTCTATGCAATTTTTCCAACGAAAATTGTGTTTAGAAAATAGAAAAGATATACAAAAAGTAGAAAAGTATCTGGAAATAGAAAAGTAAAATTTTCAGAAAAAGAAAAGTTCATGAATTTTATAAAGGACATAATAAAGTTCATGAATTTTGTTTTAGTAACATAAAAGTTTCTATAAAATGTAAAAAGTTCATGAATTTTTATTCATGTTTTTCCGCTGCGTAAATAATCAGTGCTCTTTTACAAAGAAAATAAAAGTTTATATAGTATTAGTTTTTAAGAGCATGTTAAAGTGATTATTAAAGTGATGAATATGATTATGTTATTTTTATGACCAACGTTGTTAATAGCATGATCATGTTTTATTATTTAAATTAAAGGTGCTCTTTTAAAAAGTGAATAGAACTAAAGTAAAAGATTAAATTATTGCTTCTCTAATGCATTTTTGAACCAACCGGTTAAAATTTCTTAGAAAGTAAAAGAGTAGAGAATTGTTTTTGAATAGAATATTGTAAAGCTTCTGTTGCAAAGTAAAAGTTTTATCATCCAATTAAATTGGAACCAACGGAAAATTTTAATTGGAAGAAATGTTCTTAGTATTTTTTTCCCCTACGGGTGAAATAAGATGCAGATAGTTTCTGCTATGACAAAAGAAAGATATTTGTTTAAAGTTAAAATATGGTATTGTTATTTTCTGACCAATGTTGATGATAACAGTACTATAATTCTATGAGTCTTATGTTCAAAAGTTCAAATCTCTGATAAATTTTGTATCAAAGTGACCTTTTTTCAGAGAATTTGGTAAAGACTGAGAAATGTATATTGCTAGTTTTCCGCTGCAATAAAGTTGATGATGATTATTATTTCTTAGCAAAGTTGTTTAATAGAAATACTATCATCACATTGTTTATGAGTTATATGCATTATTTCCATTTCCGCCCAACGGTGATATGGAATTAATGTTGAAGAATGAGTTTTATTCTAATTCTACCACAACGGTGATTTAGAGTATAAAAAGGAAGTTTTACAAAAGTTTAATGTGCATATTTTTTAACCAGACCAACGTAGGGTTATTTTTATGCTCATTATTGTTGATTATTGGCTATGTTTTCTTAGAATAAAAGTTTTTCATGCTTTCATTCATGAAAGCGAATGGCTGGCTACTTGTGACCCGAAAGATGACCAGGAAAGGTCATAACATGAGGAAGTATGTTCTCTCTAAAGAATGACATCAAAAGAAAAAAGATAGATCATTGAGAGTCTTGGTTGATGAATGTCCTTCATGTACTCTCTATGAAGAAGATTTCTCAGTCAACATGATTTGAGATGAAACAAGCAACATGTGTGTTTAATTTGACCAACGTCGGATCAAGCATGTGTGTCAAAGATCATTCGGATTTATTCCTAAATTTGATGATTGAATATGCAGTCAAAAGAGCCAATTCTGGCATTCATATTCCCTTACAGGGAATTACCCGCATGGCGGGAAAAGATATTATGTCAAAAATCCCGTATGGCGGGAGAAATTTTGGCAAGAGAAAGATATGATAACTCATGTGTTTTTTAATGTATCCCACTCTGGGAGAAAAGAATGGAGTAGTTGAAAGGCGCAACTGTACACTTATGGATATGGTGCGCAGCATGATGAGTTATTCCAACTTGCCACTGGGATTATGATGGAGGGGCTTAAAACCGTCATTCACATTCTCAATAGAGTGACAAGCAAGTCGGTGCCCAAAACACCGTACGAGCTATGGACAGGAAGGGTGCCCTCCCTACAACACTTCAGGGTGTGGGGGTGCCCTGCTGAGGTCAAAATGTTTAATCCAAACATTGCAAAGTTAGATCCCAAAATAGTGAGTTGCCACTTCATTGGCTATCCAGACAGATCAAAGGGTTTTCGTTTCTACTGCCCAGACAGATATACAAAGTTTGTAGAAACGAGACATGCAGTCTTCTTAGAGGACGAAATGATGAGGGGAAGCTTGGTAGCTCGGAAAATTGATCTTGAGGAGAAGAGGGTGCATGCACCTAATCCGATGATTCAAGAGCCATTTTTCTCACTACCAGTTGCAACTCCACCCATGACAACTATGGGGGTAGACCCGAAACTTGTCCGTCAGGAGCCGACTGAACCCGTTGTTGAGCATGAAAGGGAGGTGCAACAACAAATTTTAGAAGCAGTGCCAGAAGTTGAGGCACAGAATGTGCCAGAAATTGAGGCCCTTAGAAGGTCTACAAGACCTAGAAAGTCAGTTATTTCTACTGACTTTAAAGTTTATAACACAAAAATGGTTCATATGGAAAAAGATCCCACCTCATATGAAGAAGCCATGAGAAGCCCTCATTCATCGAAGTGGATGAAGGCAATGGAAGACGAGATGAAATCGATGAGTTCCAAAGATGTTTGGGACTTAGAGGAAATTCCTAAAGGAGCCAAAACAGTAGGCTGTAAATGGGTCTACAAAATTAAGTATGACTCTAAAGGGAATATAGAAAAGTATAAAGCATGACTCGTGACAAAAGGATTTACACAAAGAGAAGGGATAGATTACAATGAGACATTTTCTCCAGTCTCATGTAAGGATTCCTTCAGAATCATAATGGCATTAGTTGCTCATTTTGATTTAGAGTTACATCAAATGGATGTTAAGACGACATTTCTGAATGGTGATTTAAAAGAAAATGTCTACATGAAACAACCTAAGGGTTTTATCATGGAAGGCAAGGAAAATATGGGATGTCGCCTGAAGAAATCCATTTATGGATTAAGACAAGCCTCTCGGCAGTGGTATCTAAAGTTTAATCAAACGACTAAAAGTTTAGGATTAAAGAAAAAAATTGAGGATAACTGCATTTATGCAAAGTTTGAAATAGGAAATATATTTTCCTAATCTTGTATGTGGATGATATCCTACTTGCTAGCAGTGATGTTAGTCTACTACAAGAAACAAAGAAGTTCTTATCCTCAGATTTTGACATAACAGATCTTGGTGAAGCATCATATGTTTTGGGCATAAAATTCATCGAGATAGGAACAATGGAGTCTTAGGACTATCGCAGAAAGCATATTTAGAAAAGGTTCTTAAAAAGTATAATATGCATGCGAGTAAAGCCACACCTGCTCCTATAGTCAAGGGCGATAGTTTTGGGAAATTCCAATGTCCCAAGAACCAGTACGAGATCGATCAAATGAAAGCAGTACCATATGCTTCGGCAGTTGGCAGCTTACTGTTGGGGAACGTAGCAGAAATTCAAAATTTTCCTACGTGTCACCAAGATCTATCTATAGAGAAACCAGGAACGAGGGGAAGGAGAGTGCATCTACATACCCTTGTAGATCGCTAAGCGGAAGCGTTCAAGAGAACGGGGTTGAAGGAGTCGTACTCGTCGTGATCCAAATCACCGGAGATCCTAGTGCCGAACGGACGGCACCTCCGCGTTCAACACACGTACAACCCGGTGACGTCTCCCATGCCTTGATCCAGCAAGGAGAGAGGGAGAGGTTGAGGAAGACTCCATCCAGCAGCAACACAACGGCGTGGTGGTGGTGGAGGAGCATGGTGATCCAGCAGGGCTTCGCCAAGCACCGCGAGATATGAGGAGAAAGAGAGGCAGGGCTGCGCCAACAAGAGAAGAAACTTCGTCTATGGGCTGCTCCTTTGCCTCCACTATATATAAGGGGAGAGGGGGGCTGCGCCACCACCTACGGTTCCACCCTAGGGGCGGCGGCCAGCCTAGATCCCATCTGGTGGGGCGGCCAAGGGGAGGAGGAGAGGGAGGCGCACCAGGCATGGGCCCTAAGGCCCATCTGCCCTTAGGGTTTGCCCCCCTCCTCCCCTTAGGCGCCTTGGGCCCTTATGGGGGGGCGCACCAGCCCACCTGGGGCTGGTCCCCTCCCACACTTGGCCCATGCAGCCCTCCGGGGCCGGTGGCCCCACTTGGTGGACCCACGGGACCCTCCTGGTGGTCCCGATACGTTACCGATAAAACCCGAAACTTTTCCGGTGACCAAAACAAGACTTCCCATATATAAATCTTTACCTCCGGACCATTCCGGAACTCCTCGTGATGTCCGGGATCTCATCTGGGACTCCGAACCACATTCGGTAACCACATACAAACTTCCTTTATAACCCTAGCGTCATCGAACCTTAAGTGTGTAGACCCTACGGGTTCGGGAACCATGCAGACATGACCGAGACGTCCTCCGGTCAATAACCAACAGCGGGATCTGGATACCCATGTTGGTTCCCACATGTTCCACGATGATCTCATCGGATGAACCACGATGTCGAGGATTCGATCAATCACGTATACAATTCCCTTTGTCTAGCGGTATTGTACTTGCCCGAGATTCGATCATCGGTATCCCGATACCTTGTTCAATCTCGTTACCAGCAAGTCTCTTTACTCGTTCCGTAACACATCATCCCATGATCAAATCCTTGATCACATTGTGCACATTATGATGATGTCCTACCGAGTGGGCCCAGAGATACCTCTCCGTCACACGGAGTGACAAATCCCAGTCTCGATTCGTGCCAACCCAACAGACACTTTCGGAGATACCCGTAGTGCACCTTTATAGCCACCCAGTTACGTTGTGACGTTTGGCACACCCAAAGTATTCCTACGGTAACCGGGAGTTGCACAATCTCATGGTCTAAGGAAATGATACTTGACATTAGAAAAGCTTTAGCATGCGAACTACACGATCTTGTGCTATGCTTATGATTGGATCTTGTCCATCACATCATTCTTCTAATGATGTGATCCCGTTATCAATGACATCCAATGTCCATGGTCAGGAAACCGTAACCATATATTGATCAACGAGCTAGTCAACTAGAGGCTTACTAGGGACATGGTGTTGTCTATGTATCCACACATGTATCTGAGTTTCCTATCAATATAATTCTAGCATGGATAATAAACGATTATCATGAACAAGGAAATATAATAATAACTAATTTATTATTGCCTCTAGGGCATATTTCCAATAGTCTCCCACTTGCACTAGAGTCAATGATCCAGTTCACATCGCTATGTGATTAACACTCAAGGTCACATCCCCATGTGACTAACACCCAAGAGTTTACTAGAGTCAATAATCTAGTTCACATTACCATGTGATTAACACTCGATGAGTTCTGGGTTTGATCATGTTATGCTTGTGAGAGATGTTATAGTCAACGGGTCTGAATCTTTCAGATCCGTGTGTGCTTTACAAATCTCTATGTCATCTCCCAGATGCAGCTACCACGTTCTATTTGGAGCTATTCCAAATAACTGTTCTACTATACGAATCCAGTTTACTACTCAGAATAATCTGGATTAGTGTTAAAGTTTGCACCGGTGTAACCCTTTACGACGAACTCTTTTACCACCTCCATAATCGAGAAAATTCCTTAGTCCACTAGTTACTAAGGATAACTTTGACCGCTGTCCTGTGATCCATTCTTGGATCACTCTTGTACCCCTTGACTGACTCATGGCAAGGCACACTTCAGGTGCGGTACACAACATAGCATACTGTAGAGCCTACGTCTAAAGCATAGGGGACGACCTTCGTCCTTTCTCTCTATTCTGCCGCGGTCAGGTTTCGAGTCTTACTCAATGTTCACACCTTATAACACAGCCAAGAACTCCTTCTTTGCCGATCCATTTTGAACTCCTTCAAAATCTTGTCACGGTATGTATTCATTTGAAAGTACTATTAAGCGTTTTGATCTATCCTTATAGATCTTAATGCTCAATACTCAAGTAGCCTAATCCAGGTTTTCCATTGAAAAACACTTTTCAAATAACTCTGCATGCTTTCCAGAAATTCTACATCATTTCCGATCAACAATATGTTAACAACATATACTCATCGGAAATTCTATAGTGCTCCCACTCACTTCTTTGGAAATACAAGTTTCTCATAAACTTTGTATACACCCAAAACTTTGATCATCTGATCAAAGCATACATTCCAACTCCGAGATGCTTACTCCAGTCCTTAGAAGGATTGTTGGAGCTTTGCATACTTGTTAGCATCTTTCAGGATTGACAAAACCTTCCGGTTGTATCACATACAACCTTTCCTCAAGAAAATCGTCGAGGAAATAATGTTTTGGCATCCTGTCTGCAAGATTTTATAAATAATGCAGTAATCGCTAATATAATTCCAACAGACTCTTAGCATCGCTACGAGTGAGAAAGTCTCATCGTAGTCAACTCCTTGAACTTGTCGGAAAACATCTTAACGACAAGTCGAGATTTCTTAATGGTGATACTTACCATCATTGTCCGTCTTCCTTTTAAAATCCATATGCACCTAACAGCCTTACGACCATCAAGTAGTTATTCCAAAGTCTACACTTTGTTTTCATATATGGATCCTCTCTCGGATTATATGGCCTCGAGCCATTTTGGAATCCAGGCCCACCATCGCTTCTCCATAGCTCGTAGGTTCATTGTTGTCTAGCAACATGACTTCCAAGACAGGATTACATACCACTCTGAAGTAGTACGCATCCTTATCGTCCTACGAGGTTTGGTAGTGACTTGATCTGAAGTTTCATGATCACTATCATAAGCTTCCACTTCAATTGGTGTAGGTGGCACAGGAACAACTCCCTATGCCCTGCCACACACTAGTTGAAGAGACGGTTCAATAACCTCATAAAGTCTCCACCATCCTCCCACTCAATTCTTTCGAGAGAAACTTTTCCTCGAGAAAGGACCCGATTCTAGAAACAATCCCTTATTGCTTTCGAATCTGAGACAGGAGGTATACCCAACTGTTTTGGGTGTCCTATGAAGATGCATTTATCGCTTTGGGTTCGAGCTTATCAGCCTGAAACTTTTTCACATAAGCGTCGCAGCCCCAAACTTTTAAGAAATGACAGCTTAGGTTTCTCTAAACCATAGTTCATACGATGTCATCTCATCGGAATTACGTGGTGCCTTATTTAAAGTGAATGCGGTTGTCTCTAATGCCTAACCCATAAACTATCGTGGTAATTCGATAAGAGACATCATGGTATGCATCATATCCAATAGGGTGCAGTTATGATGTTCGGACACACCATCACATTATGGTGTTCCAGGCTGTATTAGTTGCGAAACAATTTTCACAATGTCTTAATTCTGTGCCAAACTCGTAATTCAGATATTCATCTCTATGATCATATCATAGATATTTTATCCTCTTGTCACGATGATCTCTCACCTTCACCCTGAAATTACTTGAACCTTTCAATAATTCAGACTCGTGATTCATCAAGTAAATATACTCAACATCTACTCAAATCATCTGTGAAGTAAGAACATAACGATATCCACTACACGTCTCAGCACACATCAAAATGTATTACTTCCAACAAGTTGCTTTCTAGTTCCATTTTACTGAAAACGAGGCTTTCAGTCATCTTGCCCATGTGGTATGATTTGCATGTCTCAAGTGATTCAAAATCAAGTGAGTCCAAACGATCCATCTGTATAGAGTTTCTTCATGCATATCTACCAACAAACATGGTTCGCATGTCTCGATCCTTTCAAAAATGAGTGAGTCCAAAGATCCATCAACATGGAGCTTCTTCATGCGTTTTATACCAATATGACTCAAATTGCAGTGCCACATTTGTGTGGTATTATCATTACTATCTTATACCTTTGGCATGAAAATGTGTATCACTACGATCGGGATGGTATTATTCAAATAAAGAGAGTAACCATTATTCTCCTTAAATGAATAACCGTATCACGATAGACATAATCCAATCATGTATATGCTCAACGCAAACACCAATCTCGATGGTAGAGGGAGCGTGTGATGTTTGATCAACCTTGGAAATACTTCCAACACATATCGTCATCTCACCTTTTAGCTAGTCTCCGTTTATTCCGTAGCCTTTTGTTTCGAGTTACTAACACTTAGCAACCAAACCGGTATCTAATACCCTGGTGCTACTAGGAGTACTAGTAAAGTACACATTATAATGCATATCCAATATACTTCTGTCGACCTTGCCAGCCTTCTCATCTACCAAGTATCTAGGGTGGTTCTGCTTCAGTGATTGTTCCCCTTATTACAGAAGCACTTAGTCTCGGGCTTGGGTTCAACTTTGGGTTTCTTCACTAGAACAGCAGCTGATTTGCCGTTTCATGAAGTATCCCTTCTTGCCCTTGCCCTTCTTGAAACTAGTGGTTTCACCAACCATCAACAATTGATGCTCCTCCTTGATTTCTACTTTTGTGGTGTCAAACATCGCGAATATCTCAAGGATCATCATATATGTCCCTGATATATTATAGTTCATCACAAAGCTCTAGCAGCTTGGTGGTAATGACTTCAGAGAACCATCACTATTTCATCTGGAAGATCAACTCCCACTCGATTCAAGCGATTGTTGTACTCAGACAATCTGAGCACAAGCTCAACAATTGAGCTTTTCTCCCTTAGTTTGCAGGCTAAGAAAATCGTCGGAGGTCTTATACCTCTTGACGTGGGCACGAGCCTGAAATCCCAATTTCAGCCCTCGAAACATCTCATATGTTTCGTGACGTTTTAAAACTTCTTCGGTGCCTCAACTCTAAACCGTTTAACTGAACTATCACGTAGTTATCAAAATGTGTATGTCAGATGTTCGCAACATCCACAGACGACGTTCGAGGTTCAGCACACTGAGCGGTGCATTAAGGACATAAGCCTTCTACTGTCTGCATAATTTCTACTATCAACTTTCAACTAATTTTTCTCTAGGAACATATCTAAACAGTAGAACTAAAGCGCGAGCTATGACATAATTTGCAAAATCCTTTTGACTATGTTCAGGATAAACAAGTTCATCTTATGAACTCCCACTCAGATAGACATCCCTCTAGTCATCTAAGTGGTTACATGATCCGAGTCAACTAAGCCGTGTCCGATCATCACGTGAGACGGACTAGTCATCATCGGTGAACATCTTCATGTTGATCGTATCTACCATACGACTCATGCTCGACCTTTCGGTCTCTTGTGTTCCGAGGCCATGTCTGTACATGCTAGGCTCGTCAAGTTAACCTAAGTGTTTCGCATGTGTTCCGAGGCCATGTCTGTACATGCTAGGCTCGTCAACACCCATTGTATTCGAACATAAGAATCTATCACACCCGATCATCACATGGTGCTTCAAAACGACGAACTTTCGCAATGGTGCACAGTTAGGGAGAACACTTCTCTTGAAATTTTAGTGAGGGATCATCTTATTTAAGCTACCGTCGTTCTAAGCAAATAAGATGTATAAACATGATAAACATCACATGTAATCAAATAATGACATGATATGGACAATATCATATTGCTCCTTTTGATCTCCATCTTCGGGGCTCCATGATCATCATCGTCATCGGCATGACACCATGATCTCCATCATTGTGTCTCCATGAAGTTGTCTCGCCAACTTATTACTTCTACTACTATGGCTACCGGTTAGCAATAAAGTAAAGTAATTACATGGCGTTGTTCAATGACACGCAAGTCATACAATAAATAAAGACAACTCCTATGGCTCCTGCCGGTTGTCATACTCATCGACATGCAAGTCGTGATTCCTATTACAAGAACATGATCAATCTCATACATCACATATCATTCATCACATTCTTCTTGGCCATATCACATCACATAGCATACCCTGCAAAAACAAGTTAGACGTCCTCTAATTGTTGTTTGCATGTTTTACGTGGCTGCTATGGGTTTCTAGCAAGAACGTTTCTTACCTACGCAAAAACCACAACGTGATATGCCAATTGCTATTTACCCTTCATAAGGACCCTTTTCATCGAATCCGATCCGACTAAAGTGGGAGAGACAGACACCTGCTATCCACGTTATGCAACTAGTGCATGTCAATCGGTGGAACCAGTCTCACGTAAGAGTACGTGTAAGGTCGGTCCGGGCCGCTTCATCCCACAATGCCGCCGAATCAAGATTGGACTAGTAACGGTAAGCATATTGAACAAAATCAACGCCCACAACTACTTTGTGTTCTACTCGTGCATAGAAACTACGCATAGACCTAGCTCATGATGCCACTGTTGGGGAACGTAGCAGAAATTCAAAATTTTCCTACGTGTCACCAAGATCTATCTATAGAGAAACCAGCAACGAGGGGAAGGAGAGTGCATCTACATACCCTTGTAGATCACTAAGCGGAAGCGTTCAAGAGAACGGGGTTAAAGGAGTCGTACTCGTCGTGATCCAAATCACCGGAGATCCTAGTGCCGAACGGACGGCACCTCCGCGTTCAACACACGTACAGCCCGGTGACGTCTCCCATGCCTTGATCCAGCAAGGAGAGAGGGAGAGGTTGAGGAAGACTCCATCCAGCAGCAGCACAACGGCGTGGTGGTGGTGGAGGAGCATGGTGATCCAGCAGGGCTTCGCCAAGCACCGCGAGATATGAGGAGAAAGAGAGGTAGGGCTGCGCCAACAAGAGAAGAAACTTCGTCTATGGGTTGCTCCTTTGCCTCCACTATATATAGGGGGAGAGGGGGGGGGGCGGCGGCCAGCCCAGATCCCATCTGGTGGGGCGGCCAAGGGGAGGGGGAGAGGGAGGTGCACCAGGCATGGGCCCTAAGGCCCATCTGCCCTTAGGGTTTGCCCCCCTCCTCCCCTTAGGCGCCTTGGGCCCTTGTGGGGGGGGGGCGCACCAGCCCACCTGGGGCTGGTCCCCTCCCACACTTGGCCCATGCAGCCCTCCGGGGCCGGTGGCCCCACTTGGTGGACCCCCGGGACCCTCCTGGTGGTCCCGGTACGTTACCGATAAAACCTGAAACTTTTTCGGTGACCAAAACAGGACTTCCCATATATAAATCTTTACCTCCGGACCATTTCGGAACTCCTCGTGACGTCCGGGATCTCATCCGGGACTCCGAACAACATTCGGTAACCACATACAAACTTCCTTTATAACCCTAGCGTCATCGAACCTTAAGTGTGTAGACCCTACGGGTTCGGGAACCATGCAGACATGACCGAGATGTCCTCCGGTCAATAACCAACAACGGGATCTGGATACCCATGTTGGTTCCCACATGTTCCACGATGATCTCATCGGATGAACCACGATGTCGAGGATTCGATCAATCCCGTATACAATTCCCTTTGTCTAGCGGTATTGTACTTGCCCGAGATTCGATCGTCGGTATCCCGATACCTTGTTCAATCTCGTTACCGGCAAGTATCTTTACTCGTTCCGTAACACATCATCCCGTGATCAACTCCTTGATCACATTGTGCACATTATGATGATGTCCTACCGAGTGGGCCCAGAGATACCTCTCCGTCACACGGAGTGACAAATCCCAGTCTCGATTCGTGCCAACCCAACAGACACTTTCGGAGATACCCGTAGTGCACCTTTATAGCCACCCAGTTACGTTGTGACGTTTGGCACACCCAAAGTATTCCTACGGTATCCGGGAGTTGCACAATCTCATGGTCTAAGGAAATGATACTTGACATTAGAAAAGCTTTAGCATGCGAACTACACGATCTTGTGCTATGCTTAGGATTGGGTCTTGTCCATCACATCATTCTTCTAATGATGTGATCCCGTTATCAATGACATCCAATGTCCATGGTCAGGAAACCGTAACCATCTATTGATCAACGAGCTAGTCAACTAGAGGCTTACTAGGGACATGGTGTTGTCTATGTATCCACACATGTATCTGAGTTTCCTATCAATATAATTCTAGCATGGATAATAAACGATTATCATGAACAAGGAAATATAATAATAACTAATTTATTATTGCCTCTAGGGCATATTTCCAACACTTACAGTATGCACAAGTGTGCACTCGCCCTGACTTAGCTTTTATCACCGGGGGACTCGGTAGATATCAAGAGAATCCAGGCATGGAGCACTGGAAGATGGTAAAGAAAGCATTGCGTTATGCGCAAGGCACGAAGGACTACATGCTAATATACAGGAGAAGTGATTCCCTAGAGATAAAAGGGTATTCAGACACAGATTTTGCGGGGGACAGAGATGATAGAAAATCCACGTCAGGACACGTCTTCACTCTCGCTGGGGGAGCTATTTCGTGGAAAAGCTCCAAACAGTCGATAGTTGCATCATCCACGATGTATGCAGAATTCATAGCATGCTTCTAAGCCACGGGGCAGGCGATATGGCTAAAGAAATTTGTACCCGACTTGAAAGCGGTAGATTGTATTCACAAACCACTAAAGATGTACTGCGACAACCAACCCGCAGTATTTTACACTCACAACAACAAGTCGAGTAATGCTGCCAAAACAATAGAGATAAGGTAGTATGTTGTGAAAGATAAAATCCAGGATCAAACTATAAGTCTCGAGCATATAAGGACAAAGGATATGCTTGCGGATCCGCTAACGAAAGGCTTACCACCCAATGTGTTCAAGGAACACTTAGCCGGCATGGGTTTAAGGGAAAGCCTTATGATTCCTGGATAGGCCCAAAAGGAACAGAATTTGCTTCTGAACATAACGTATGTTGTAGCTGTATGATTCTAACGGCAATTAAGCTGTGACGATGAAACATGCTCTATGTACCAATATGTGATGAGACAAAAAAACTAGAAAGTATAAAGTTAAAAGTAAAGTTGAGATCAAGGGGGAGAGTGTTAGGTTGATCTCTATCCCGTTCGAACCCAACGGGTCGAACGGGCCCTTGACTCGTGCCCTGATCGGGGGCGCCCAACCAAACCATGGTTGGTGGGCCCCTGTGACCCGCACTATATAACAGAGGTGGGGGCCGGGGCACGACTCACGAGGTTGAACGCTGCCACCAACCCCACCGAATACTCCCTACCGATCTAGGGTTAGCGCGGTGCTCACGGGAAGCTCCACTACCACCGCCATCCACTCTCTGTCATCACCGCCGTCGCCATCCACCATGGCACCTCGGCGGGATCATCGACTCAGAGAGAAGGTAGGTTTACCGGAATCACTAGCCTATATCGATCCAAAGCATGCTATCAGGTACCACTGTCAAAGACAGCATTCACTCCATGCTTGTATATCTGCTGTCCATTCAGGTGTAGTGTTGCTTGACCAGGTGAGTAGAAAAGTCTGCAACAAATAGTCTTGTATAAATGTTTAGAACCAAGTGAAAAGAAAACAAGTACTCCCTCCGCAAACTAATATAAGAGCGTTTAGAACACTACTTTAGTAATCTAAACGCTCTTATATTAGTTTACAGAGGGAGTATCAACGATATAGTTTTCTAACTATACAATCCCTTTCGACTATTAGATATTACAGTTATGCAAGGCTAACAGGGGAGCAAAAACCAAAAACTGAAATTGGCACCCAAAACTTCAACTAATGATCATAAACAAGCTCTTGAAATTGATAAGCAATGGTGCTTACTCGTATTTTCTCATGGGTGCCCAGGTTATGCGTTCCAGGTCAAACTGCTCCCCAAAGGAGAGGTAGCCCCCTCCATCCTTGCCAAGGCAATGCCCAATGATGTTCTTGGTGATCATCTTGTTCAGCATGAGTTGTGGGACAAAACCTACCGTTCCCATCCCAAGACCAAGGATGCCATCTACGGGCGATGTTTCTTTCTGTGGTAGCTGGTTGTATCCACATCTGCGCAAAATGAAAGGTGAAAATTCATCAACATCCAAGTCCAGTAAGCATTGAACTGACAGTGAACGGTCAGTATCTTACCCGAAGGCAATGAAACTGGATTTTTCATTTCCCCTGAGAGAGATCGTGTCAATGGAGATGACACCGTCTGTCGTCCCATCAAGGTATTGAATTTGGTAGTGGCATTGATGTGGCTTCTGATGTGGGCATTGAGGGTTATTACCTGCCAGGTCTTTCCGTAGTGCATCACAGTACTTGTGTTGACATTCCATCTTCAAGTTGCTAAGTTGTGGCGAGTAATGTGGGTGTTTTAGATGCTGGAAAAATCAAGCACAAAACAAAGATTATGCCAAGATTGCAGTACATTTTTTGCCAATAACCTTGGACAGAACAGAACACTTGGCATCAAACACAAATGCTACAGTAGTAAGATAGTATGTGATATCACAGAATTGAGTGTTGTTACCCGGGTGCAGTGCTGGCAGCCGAGTTGCTGGTGGTGACACTCCAGCCAGGTGAGGTTGCTGCCGGTGTCGATGTCCAGGAAGTAGGGCTTCGGATGTTTACCAATCTTCATCGTTACATAGTAGTGGCTGCAATGGTACAGAAAAACGTGTCAAATATACGGAGAAAGAAAACTTCAAGTCTGAGAAGGACGATCAAAGCTTGTCAATTGCCATGTAAAGATCAGAGAAACATACATACCCGACAGGGTAGACGTTGCCATGGAGCGGGAGGGTGATGACGGAGGAGGAGGATGGCACGAGTGGGAGCAGGAGCAGGAGGAGAGCGATGATTGGAGACCACATGGCAGCCATGGTGGGGGGAGAAGGCAGCAGTGTGATTTGAAACTCTGCTTCTCTGGATGGTGCGAACAGGGTGGTCAGGTATTTATAGCCGTTGGCTTCGGAGCTTAATTTCCTCCACTGCTTTGTAGTACGCCTTAGTTTATTTTCCTTTGCATTTTTTGTGGCTTTAATGTTGATTTTCTTCTCAAGTGAAGTTGTATTCGGGCTTAGCAACTTATGCAGGGCGGGGGTTCATAATGTATAGTTATGTTTTCAAAAATAGTATACCCCTGCCTTTCCTAATGAGCAAATGGCTTAGAGTTCCCTGACTATTACATCCTTGTTTAAAACAACGGAATTTTCCAAAATTCTATCAGGAATAGAACAAATTTATATCAAATTCCATGTGTTCCAACTGAGACTCAGTGAAATTTAGGCCAGCAAGAAGATTAAGTCACAAAGAAATGGATTTACATAATTATAATTTATATCACTCGATTGAAAACAGCGGTTGGCTGGAGCACAAGGGGTGGTGATATAACTATACCAGCCATCCATTTTTAAGAATTCACACAAATAAATGACCAGTAAATTGTGATGAGGTGCATGATACTCAAAATTAGTGATATGTTTACTTATTTTTAGGCTAAATATGATGCAAACATTCCCATGAAGATACTGCATAGAAGATACAGTACATTTTAAATAAATGATGGCATGCCAATGATACATGTCTAGCAAACTAATGGGCATCACATTTTGTTCTACTTAGCTGTACATGATACACATATGCAATGCAACCTCTAGATATGTGCATATATTTACTGCATAAATTTTAAAATTGTGTGAACATATAGTGTACATCTGAAAATAGTGGTCCATTTCAAGTAAGATAACCGCAAAACTCGCAAGTCTTTTCCCAGAATGTAAGAGTAGAAAGGTTCTCATATCTGTTTTGGTCATTCTTTAAGCACACGCTCCACAATTATGTTCACAGAGAAAGGATATATGGTGCTAGATTGCAAAATATGTACTAATGGCTCACTGTGGAAACCTCAGAAATAGATAAGGATATGGAGACGGTTTCAGTCTCTACTCCAGCAAGCAACAATTGTTTTGATATTAGAAATATATGGAAGCAAACACAATACTATTAAGACAAATATGATACTATACATGAATTGACAACTAACACTGTTGTAACTCATGTCCTATCACATTTTTTTCGAGCAAAATGTCCTATCACAATTCACAAGGTCATTTACAATATATGACACAACAGAATGGACATTGCAATTATAAAAATCTTCGATACTGAATTTTGATCTTGGTACTCATGTGGAAACTGAAGTGCAAATGACTACAAGGTTTTGAATTTTGTATGTGTCATGAGATAAGAGTAGCAAATTGTTGTTAATCACAATCTCACACCATCCTTGCTGCAAGGCATCATTTCTACTCTGTTAATATTTTTAAGGTTTCTCAGAATTGACAATTAATCCATATTAAAAAATTTATGCTATTTTAGCATACTACTCACTCTTGAAACAAGAGTTTGAGTTATCCCGTCTATGTGGACGAGGCTGGTCAGGAAAGTATACAGTTACAGGTTTACAGCAGACCTACTCACATGTTGCATGCCTGGTCCAGTGGAACATTCAGTTCTGAGTCTGACAAAGCATAGCAATCTTTCGAAAATATTGAAAAGCATGAAAGCATCAGATATATTGTGTATAAAAGAATTGGAGTTAAAATAAATGGGATGTTACCATCTTATTGTGAATAGGAGGAGCATACAGGTTAGTGACATGCTATTTGTCTCCACTACATGCTCATCCTTGTTTCCATATACCCCATCTAGGCATGTTAAGACAGAGCAGACTTTATTTGGATGCCAGTAGCGGCATCCAGTTAGATGGTTGCAAATGACTTGGTTTGTATCTCACCTTGAATAATTCATTATATTTAGAAAAACTCTCCCTTCTTGGATTTTTTTTCTCCCTACTCCAAAAAATGATTAGTGATAGATTTACTTATAGGGCTAAATGATCTAAACATTCTCATCAAGATACTGTATAGAAGATACATTCAGATAAATGATGGCATGCCAAATGAACTAAACATTTCGACCTCGAAAATTCGAAAAACAATTTATTTTGTTCCACTTAGCTGTACATAATACACATATATGCAATGCAACTTCCAGATATGTGCATATATTTAATGCGAAAATCTTTAATTGTGTGAACATATATAGAGTACATGAAGACATATCAAAACAGTGGTCCATTTCCAGTAAGATAACGGCAGAACTGACGGTCATACTTTTGCCGAATGTTAGATTAGAAAGGTTCTCATTTCTGTCTCTGTGTCGGTCATTCTTTAAGCACACTTTCCACAATTATGTTCACAAAAAAGGATATATTGTGTTAAATTGCAAAATATGTGCCAAGGAACCATTGTGGAAACTGCAGAAATAGATAAGGAATATGGAGACGGTTTCAATCTCCACTCCAGCAAGCAACAATTATTTTGAAATAAATATATGGAAGCAATCATCATGCTATAAAAACACAAATATGATATATCAACTGACAACTAACACTGTTGCAACTCATGATTATCACAACTGACAAGGTCATTTACAATATATGACACAACGTAACGGGCATTCGAATTATCCATTCGATATTGAATTTTGATTTCATTACTCATGTGGAAAGCGAAGAATAAATGACTACAAGGTTTGGAATTTTGTATGTGCCATGAGATAAAAGTAGTAAATTGTTGTTCATCATAATCCCACATCATCCTTGCTACAAGTCATCATTTCTACTCTGTCAATGTTTAAATTATGAATACTAAACAAACAACAGTAGTATGGCTTTTTTTGTGCAGACAGTAGGTTTTTGATTTTAAAGGACAAAATTAATGATCAGAATTTGCCAATTGTAATTTTTCAGATTAGAGCTGGAAATTCTGTACACAGATATTTCAAAGGTAAAAGCTATTTTTCTTTTGCCTAGTTCATCTTCATATACCATAACTATATATACACCATCAGTCAGCAATGGGGATTGATTTTTAAATTTCTCAGATTTGAGAAGTAACCCATATTTACAAGTATGCAATTTCAGCATGAAACTCACTCTTGAAACAAGAGTTGGAGCTATCCTGTTTACATGAACGCAGCTGATCAGAAAAGTAAACAGGTAAGAAGGCCTACTCACAATGTTACCTGCCTGATCCAATAGAACATTCAGTTCTGAGTCCGATATAAAGCAAAACAATCTTTCAAAAAAATTGGAAAGCATGCAAGCATCAGATATATTGTGTATTGAAGTTTTTAAAGCTTCAATTAAAGATTCCGTCTTATTATGAACAGGAAGAGCAAAGAGGTTAGTAACTTACTATTTGTCTGTCTCCACTACATGCTCACTTGTTTCCGTTCATCCCTTGTTTTTGCCAGGCATGTTAAGACAGGACAGACTTTATTTGGATGGCAATAGCAGGATTCAGTCAGATAGTTACAGCTGACTTGGTTTGTATCTCACCTAGAATAATTCATTGTATTTAGAATTATTCTCCCTTCTCTAACAATAATATTAGAGATGGATTTACTTGTAGGGCTAAATGACCTAAAAAATTCCATTAAGATGCTGTAGAGATTCTTTAAAAAAAAAGATGCTGTAGAGAAGATACATTTGATAAGTTATGGCATACCAAATGACACATTTTTGTGGATCAATTTTTTACGTTGGAAATTCAAAAACCAATTTATTTTGTTCTACTTAGCTGTACATGATACACATATATGCAATGCAACTTCCAGATATGTGCATATATTTAATGCAGAAATTAAAATTCATGGTCATTTTCCCCATAATGTTAGAGTAGAAAGGTTCTCATTTCTGTTTCGATTGTTCTTTAAGCACACTTTCCACAATTTTGTTCACAACAAAAGGATATCTTGGGTTACATTACAAAATACTACCTCTATCCCAAGATAAGTGTCTCAACTCTAGTACAACTTTGTACTTCGAACTAAAGTTAGTACAAAGTTGAGACACTTATTTTGGGACGGAGGGAGTATGTGCTAAGGAATCATTGTGGAAAGTGCAAAATAGGTAAGGAACATGGAGATGGTTTGAATCTCCACTCAAGCAAGCAATAATTATTTTGAAATTAGAAGTATATGGAAGCAAGCATCATACTATAAAGGGCAGCTCGGTGCACGTAGCTCCCGCTTGCGCAGGGTCCAGGGGAGGGTCCAACCATTTTGGATCTTTTGTATATGGAAGCTGTTAGGAATATGCAACTTGTATTCCCATGAGGCCATAGGCCGATATATATACATGTACAGGTGTGGAACATATGCAGGAAACCCCTTATACAACAGGATAAATACAAAGGGTACATGACTTATATTATAACTCTAACACCCCCCTCAAACTCATGGTGGATGAACAACACTGAGTTTGGAGAGATAAAAGCCATGTTGTGCTCTAGTCTGGGCCTTCGTCAGGAAATCCGCCAACTGTAACTCGGAAGGCACATACTGAAGAGCAATAACCTGATCCTGCACACCAGCGCGCACATAGAAAGCATCAACACCAATATGCTTGGTGAGCTCATGCTTCACAGGATCACGCGCAATGCTGATAGCACCTGTACTGTCAGATAAGAGCAGAGTCGGTGTAGTGACAGAAACACCAAAATCGTGAAGTAACCACCGTAACCAAGTCACCTCTGCCGTCAAAAGAGCCATTGCTCGCAACTCAGCCTCGGCACTCGAACGGGAAACTGCAAGCTGTTTCTTCGTCTTCCAGGCAATGAGAGAACCACCAAGAAAAACACAGTAAGCAGAAAGTGAACGGCGATCTGAAGGATCACTAGCCCACGTAGCATCCGAATAGGCCTGAAGCTGAAAAGAACTGGAGCGGGGAAAGAATAGACGGTGAGAGATCGTGCCTCGAAGATATCGGAGAACACGAAGGAGATGACTATAGTGAACCGAGGTGGGAGCAGAGACAAACTGACTCAGAATATGAACCGGATAAGATATGTCCGGACACGTGACAGCTAGATAGACAAGACTGCCAACAAGATGAAGATAACGCGTCGGGTCAGGGAGAGGATCACCATCAGTAGCACGGAGGTGAACATTGAGCTCCATAGGAGTCTCAACAACGCGCTCGTCAGTAAGAGCAGCACGAGCAAGAAGATCCTGGATATACTTTTCCTGGGATATAAAAAAGCCATCAGAGGTAGAAGAGACTTCAATCCCAAGAAAGTAGCGAAGAGGTCCAAGATCAGACATAAGAAACTGCTCACTAAGACGGGCCTTTACAAAGGCAATATACTCGGGGTCATCCCCCGTGATGATCATGTCATTGTTGGGGAACGTAGTAATTTCAAAAAATTTCCTACGCACACGCAAGATCATGGTGATGCATAGCAACGAGGGGAGAGTGTGATCTACGTACCCTTGTAGACCAACAGCGGAAGTGACGTAGAGGAAGTAGTCGTACGTCTTCCTGGTCCAACCGATCCAAGCACCGTTACTCCGGCACCTCCAAGTTCTTGGCACACGTTCAGCTCGATGACGCTCCCCGGGCTCCGATCCAGCAAAGCTTCGGGGAGGAGTTCCGTCAGCACGACGACGTGGTGACGATCTTGATGTTCAACCGTCGCAGGGCTTCGCCTAAGCACCGCTACAATATGACCGAGGTGGAATATGGTGGAGGGGGGCACCGCACACGGCTAAGAAACGATCACGAAGATCAACTTATGTGTTCTAGGGTGCCCCCTGCCCCCGTATATAAAGGAGCCAAGGAGAGGGGGTGGCCGGCCAAGGAGGGCGCGCCAAGGGGGAGTCCTACTCCCACCGGGAGTAGGACTCCCTTCTTTCCTAGTTGGAGAAGGAGAAGTGGGAAAGAGGATGAAGAGGGAAAGGAAAGGGGGGGGGGCGCCGCCCCCCTCTCCTTGTCCTATTCAGACTAGGGAGGGGAGGGGCGCGCGGCCACCTCTTGCCTCCTTTCCTCTTCTCCCTTAGGGCCCATGTAGGCCCAATAATCCCCGGGGGGGTTCCGGTAACCCCCCGGTACTCCGGTAAAATCCCGATTTCACCCGGAACGATTCCGATATCCAAATATAGGCTTCCAATATATCGATCTTTATGTCTTGACCATTTCGAGACTCCTCGTCATGTCCATGATCACATCCGGGACTCCGAACAAGCTTCGGTACATCAAAATACATAAACTCATAATGAAACTGTCATCGTAACGTTAAGCGTGCGGACCCTACGGTTCGAGAACAATGTAGACATGACCGAGACACGTCTCCGGTCAATAACCAATAGCGGAACCTGGATGCTCATATTGGTTCCTACATATTCTACGAAGATCTTTATCGGTCAGACCGCATAACAACATACGTTGTTCCCTTTGTCATCGGTATGTTACTTGCCCGAGATTCGATCGTCGGTATCTCAATACCTAGTTCAATCTCGTTACCGGCAAGTCTCTTTACTCGTTTCGTAATACATCATCTCACAACTAACTCATTAGTTGCAATGCTTGCAAGGCTTATGTGATGTGCATTACTGAGAGGGCCCAGAGATACCTCTCCGACAATCGGAGTGACAAATCCTAATCTCGAAATACGCCAACCCAACATGTACCTTTGGAGACACCTGTAGAGCACCTTTATAATCACCCAGTTACGTTGTGACGTTTGGTAGCACACAAAGTGTTCTTCCGGCAAACGGGAGTTGCATAATCTCATAGTCATAGGAACATGTATAAGTCATGAAGAAAGCAATAGCAACATACTAAACGATCGGGTGCTAAGCTAATGGAATGGGTCATGTCAATCAGATCATTCACCTAATGATGTGATCCCGTTAATCAAATAACAACTCTTTGTCCATGGTTAGGAAACATAACCATCTTTGATTAACGAGCTAGTCAAGTAAAGGCATACTAGTGACACTCTGTTTGTCTATGTATTCACACATGTATTATGTTTCCGGTTAATACAATTCTAGCATGAATAATAAACATTTATCATGATATAAGGAAATAAATAATAACTTTATTATTGCCTCTAGGGCATATTTCCTTCAGTCTCCCACTTGCACTAGAGTCAATAATCTAGTTCACATCGACATGTGATTTAACATCAATAATTCACATCACCATGTGATTAACACCCATAGTTCACATCGTCATGTGACCAACACCCAAAGGGTTTACTAGAGTCAATAATCTAGTTCACATTGCTATGTGATTAACACCCAAAGAGTACTAAGGTGTGATCATGTTTTGCCTGTGAGAGAAGTTTAGTCAATGGGTCTACCATATTCAGATCCGTATGTATTTTGCAAATATCTATGTCAACAATGCTCTGCACGGAGCTACTCTAGCTAATTGCTCCAACTTTCAATATGCAACCAGATTGAGACTTAGAATCATCTGGATCAGTGTCAAAGTTTGTATCGACGTAACCCTTTACGACGAACCTTTTGTCACCTCCATAATCGAGAAACATATCCTTATTCCACTAAGGATAATTTTGACCGCTGTCCCGTGATCTACTCCTAGATCACTATTGTACTCCCTTGCAAAAGTAGTGTAGGGTATACAATAGGTCTGGTACACAACATGACATACATTATAGAACCTATGGCCAAGGCATAGGGAATGACTTTCATTCTCATTCTATTTTCTGCCGTGGTCGGGCTTTGAGTCTTACTCAACTTCACACCTTGTAACACAGGCAAGAATTCTTTCTTTGACTGTTCCATTTTGAACTACTTCAAAATCTTGTCAAGGTATGTACTCATTGAAAAAACTTATCAAGCGTCTTGATCTATCTCTATAGATCTTGATGCTCAATATGTAAGCAGCTTCACCGAGGTTTTCTTTGAAAAAAATCTTTTCAGACACTCCTTTATGCTTTGCAGAATAATTCTACATTATTTTCGATCAACAATATGTCATACACATATACTTATCAGAAATGCTGTAGTGCTCCCACTCACTTTCTTGTAAATGCAGGCTTCACCGCAAGTCTGTATAAAACTATATGCTTTGATCAACTTATCAAAGCGTATATTCCAAATCCGAGATGCTTGCACCAGTCCACAGATGGATCGCTGAAGCTTGCATATTTTGTTAACACTTTTAGGATTGACAAAACCTTCTGGTTGCATCATATACAACTCTTCTTTAAGAAATCCATTAAGGAATGCAGCTTTGTTTATCCATTTGCCAGATTTCATAAAATGCGGCAATTGATAACATGATTCGGACAGGCTTAAGCATAGATACGAGTGATAAACTCTTATCGTAGTCAACACCTTGAACTTGTCGAAAACCTTTTGCGACAATTCTAGCTTTGTAGATAGTAACACTACTATCAGCGTCCGTCTTCCTCTTGAAGATCCATTTAATTTCAATGACTTGCCGAACATCGGGCAAGTCAACCAAAGTCCATACTTTGTTCTCATACATGGATCTCATCTCAGATTTCATGGCCTTAAGCCATTTCGCGGAATCTGGGCTCATCATCGCTTCCTCATAGTTCGTAGGCTCGTCATGGTCAAGTAACATGACCTCCAGAACTGGATTACCGTACCACTCTGGTGCGGATATCACTCTGGTTTTACCTACGAGGTTCGGTAGTAACTTGATCTGAAGTTACATGATCATCATCATTAGCTTCCTCACTAATCGGTCTAGTAGTCACAGGAACAGATTTCTATGATGAACTACTTTCCAACAAGGGAGCAGGTACAGTTACCTCATCAAGTTCTACTTTCCTCCCACTCACTTCTTTCGAGAGAAATTCCTTCTCTAGAAAGGATCCATTCAAAGCAACGAATATCTTGCCTTCGGATCTGTGATAGAAGGTGTACCCAACATTTTCTTTTTGGTATCCTATGAAGACGCACTTCTCCAATTTGGGTTTGAGCTTATCAGGTTGAAACTTTTTTCACATAAGCATTGCAGCCCCAAACTTTAAGAAACGACAACTTTGGTTTCTTGCCAAACCATAGTTCATAAGGCGTCGTCTCAACGGATTTTGATGGTGCCCTATTTAACGTGAATGCAGCTGTCTCTAATGCATAACCCCACAATGATAGTGGTAGATCGGTCAGAGACATCATAAATCGCACCATATCTAATAAAGTACGGTTATGACGTTCGGACACACCATTACATTGTGGTGTTCCAGGTGGCGTGAGTAGTGAAACTATTTCACATTGTTTTTAACTGAAGGCCAAACTCGTAACTCAAATACTCTTCTCTACGATCAGATCGTAGAAACTTTATTTTCTTGTTACGATGATTTTTCACTTCACTCTGAAATTCTTTGAACTTTTCAAATGTTTCAGACTTATGTTTCATCAAGTAGATATACTCATATCTGCTCAAATCATCTGTGAAGATCAGAAAATAATGATACCTGTCGCGAGCCTCAATATTCACCGGACCACATACATCAGTATGTATGATTTCCAACAAATCTGTTACTCGCTCCATTGTTCCGAAGAACAGAGTCTTAGTCATCTTGCCCATGAGGCATGGTTCGCAAGCATCAACTGATTCATAATCAAGTGATTCCAAAAGCCCATCAGCATGAAGTTTCTTCATGCGCTTTACATCGATATGACCTAAACGGCAGTGCCACAAATAAGTTGCACTATCATTATCAACTCTGCATCTTTTGGCTTCAACATTATGAATATGTGTATCACTACTATCGAGATTCATCAAAAATAGACCACTCTTCAAGGGTGCATGACCATAAAAGACATTACTCATATAAATAGAACAACCATTATTCTCTGATTTAAATGAATAACCATCTCGGATATAATGTTCATGCTCAACGCTGGCACCAAATAACAATTATTTTAGGTCTAATACTAATCCCGAAGGTAGATGTAGAGGTAGCATGCCGACCGCGATCACATCGACTTTGGAACCATTTCCCAAGCGCATCGTCACCTCGTCCTTTGCCAGTGTTCGCTTAATCCGTAGTCCCTGTTTCGAGTGGCAAATATTAGCAACAGAACCAGTATCAAATACCCAGGTGCTACTGCGAGCTCTAGTAAGGTACACATCAATAACATGTATATTACATATACCTTTGTTCACCTTGCCATCCTTCTTATCCGCCAAATACTTGGGGTAGTTCCGCTTCCAGTGACCAGTCCCTTTGCAGTAGAAGCACTTAGTCTCAGGCTTAGGACCAGACTTGGGCTTCTTCACTTGAGCAGCAACTTGCTTGCTGTTCTTCTTGAAGTTCCCCTTCTTCCCTCTGCCATTTTCTTGAAACTAGTGGTCTTGTCTACCATCAACACTTGATGTTTTTCTCGATTTCCACCTTCATTGATTTCAGCATCACGAAGAGCTTGGGAATCGTTTCTGTTATCCCTTGCATATTATAGTTCATCAGAAGTTCTACTAACTTGGTGATGGCGACTAGAGAATTTTGTCAATCACTATTTTATCTGGAAGATTAACTCCCACTTGATTCAAGTAATTGTAGTACCCGGACAATCTGAGCACATGCTCACTAGTTGAGTGATTCTCCTCCATCTTTTAGCCATAGAACTTGTTGGAAACTTCATATCTCTCAACTCGGGTATTTGCTTGAAATATTAACTTCAACTCCTGGAACATCTCATATGGTCCATGACGTTCAAAACGTCTTCGAAGTCCCGATTCTAAGCCGTTAAGCATGGTGCCTAAACTATCAAGTAGTCATCATATTGAGCTAGCCAAACGTTCATAACGTCTGCATCTGCTCCTGCAATAGGTCTGTCACCTAGCGGTGCATCAAGGACATAATTTTTCTGTGTAGAAATGAGGATAAACCTCAGATCACAGATCCAATCCGCATCATTGCTACTAACATCTTTCAACACAATTTTCTCTAGGAACATATCAAAATAAACACAGGGAAGCAACAACGCGAGCTATTGATCTACAACATGATTTGCAAAATACTACCAGGACTAAGTTCATGATAAATTTAAGTTCAATTTAATCATATTACTTAAGAACTCCCACTTAGATAGACATCCCTCTAATCTTCTAAGTGACCACGTGATCCAAATCAACTAAACCATAACCGATCATCACGTGAAATGGAGTAGTTTTCAATGGTGAACATCGCTTTGTTGATCACATCTACTATATGATTCACGCTCGACCTTTCGGTCTCAGTGTTCCGAGGCCATATCTGCATATGCTAGGCTCGTCAAGTTTAACCTAAGTATTCTGCATGTGCAAAACTGGCTTGCACCCGTTGTAGATGGACGCAGAGCTTATCACACCCGATCATCACGTGGTGTCTGGGCACGACGAACTTTGGCAATGGTGCATACTCAGTGAGAACACTTTTTATCTTGAAATTTAGTGAGAGATCATCTTATAATGCTACCGTCAATCAAAGCAAGATAAGATGCATAAAAGATAAACATCACATGCAATCAATATAAGTGATATGATATGGCCATTATCATCTTGTGCTTGTGATCTCCATCTCCAAAGCACCGTCATGATCACCATTGTCACCGGCGCGACACCTTGATCTCCATCGTAGCATTGTTGTCGTCTCGCCAATCTTATGCTTCTACGACTATCGCTATCGCTTAGTGATAAAGTAAAGCATTACAGGGCGATTGCATTGCATACAATAAAGCGACAACCATAGGGCTCCTGCCAGTTGCCGATAACTTGGTTACAAAACATGATCATCTCATACAATAAAATTTAGCATCATGCCTTGACCATATCACATCACAACATGCCCTGCAAAAACAAGTTAGACGTCCTCTACTTTGTTTGTTGCAAATTTTACGTGGCTGCTACGGGCTTAAGCAAGAACCAATCTTACCTACGCATCAAAACCACAACGATAGTTTGTCAAGTTGGTGTTGTTTTAACCTTCGCAAGGACCGGGCGTAGCCACACTCGATTCAACTAAAGTTGGAGAAACTGACACCCGCCAGCCACCTGTGTGCAAAGCACAGTGGTAGAACCAGTCTCGCGTAAGCGTACGCGTAATATCGGTCCGGGCCGCTTCATCCAACAATACCGCTGAACCAAAGTATGACATGCTGGTAAGCAGTATGACTTATATCGCCCACAACTCACTTGTGTTCTACTCGTGCATATAACATCAAACCATAAAACTTCGGCTCCGATGCCACTGTTGGGGAACGTAGTAATTTCAAAAAAATTCCTACGCACACGCAAGATCATGGTGATGCATAGCAACGAGGGGAGAGTGTGATCTACGTACCCTTGTAGATTGACAGCGGAAGTGTTGACGCAACATAGAGGAAGTAGTCGTACGTCTTCCCGGTCCAACCGATCCAAGCATCGTTACTCCGGCACCTCCGAGTTCTTGGCACACGTTCAGCTCGATGACGCTCCCCGGGCTCCGATCTAGCAAAGCTTCGGGGAGGAGTTCCGTCAACACGACGGCATGGTGACGATCTTGATGTTCAACCATCGCAGGGCTTCGCCTAAGCACCGCTACAATATGACCGAGGTGGAATATGGTGGAGGGGGGCACCGCACACGGCTAAGGAACGATCACGAAGATCAACTTATGTGTTCTAGGGTGCCCCCTGCCCCCGTATATAAAGGAGCCAAGGGGAGGGGGCGGCCGGCCAAGGAGGGCGCGCCAAGGGGGAGTCCTACTCCCACCGGGAGTAGGACTCCCTTCTTTCCTAGTTGGAGAAGGAGAAGTGGGAAAGAGGAGGAAGAGGGAAAGGAAAGGGGGGGGCGCCGCCCCCCTCTCCTTTTCCTATTCAGACTAGGGATGGGAGGCGCGCGCGGACACCTCTTGCCTCCTTTCCTCTTCTCCCTTAGGGCCCATGTAGGCCCAATAACCCCCGGGGGGGTTCCGGTAACCCCCCGGTACTCCGGTAAAATCCCGATTTCACCCGGAACGATTCCGATATCCAAATATAGGCTTCCAATATATCGATCTTTATGTCTCGACCATTTCGAGACTCCTCGTCATGTCCATGATCACATCCGGGACTCCGAACAAGCTTCGGTACATCAAAATACATAAACTCATAATGAAACTGTCATCGTAACGTTAAGCGTGCGGACCCTACGGTTCGAGAACAATGTAGACATGACCGAGACACGTCTCCGGTCAATAACCAATAGCGGAACCTGGACGCTCATATTGGTTCCTACATATTCTACGAAGATCTTTATCGGTCAGACCGCATAACAACCTACGTTGTTCCCTTTGTCATTGGTATGTTACTTGCCCGAGATTCGATCGTCAGTATCTCAATACCTAGTTCAATCTCGTTATCGGCAAGTCTCTTTACTTGTTTTGTAATACATCATCTCACAACTAACTCATTAGTTGCAATGCTTGCAAGGCTTATGTGATGTGCATTACCGAGAGGGCCCAGAGATACCTCTCGACAATCGGAGTGACAAATCCTAATCTCGAAATACGCCAACCCAACATGTACCTTTGGAGACACCTGTAGAGCACCTTTATAATCACCCAGTTACGTTGTGACGTTTGGTAGCACACAAAGTGTTCTTCCGGCAAACGGGAGTTGCATAATCTCATAGTCATAGGAACATGTATAAGTCATGAAGAAAGCAATAGCAACATACTAAACGATCGGGTGCTAGCTAATGGAATGGTTCATGTCAATCAGATCATTCACCTAATGATGTGATCCCGTTAATCAAATAACAACTCTTTGTCCATGGTTAGGATACATAACCATCTTTGATTAACGAGCTAGTCAAGTAAAGGCATACTAGTGACACTCTGTTTGTCTATGTATTCACACATGTATTATGTTTCCGGTTAATGCAATTCTAGCATGAATAATAAACATTTATCATGATATAAGGAAATAAATAATAACTTTATTATTGCCTCTAGGGCATATTTCCTTCAGTCTCCCACTTGCACTAGAGTCAATAATCTAGTTCACATCGACATGTGATTTAACATCAATAATTCACATCACCATGTGATTAACACCCATAGTTCACATCGTCATGTGACCAACACCCAAAGGGTTTACTAGAGTCAATAATCTAGTTCACATTGCTATGTGATTAACACCCAAAGAGTACTAAGGTGTGATCATGTTTTGCCTGTGAGAGAAGTTTAGTCAACGGGTCTACCATATTCAGATCTGTATGTATTTTGCAAATATCTATGTCAACAATGCTCTGCACGGAGCTACTCTACCTAATTGCTCCCACTTTCAATATGCATCCAGATTGAGACTTAGAATCATCTGGATCAGTGTCAAAGTTTGTATCGACGTAACCCTTTATGACGAACCTTTTGTCACCTCCATAATCGAGAAACATATCCTTATTCCACTAAGGATAATTTTGACCGCTGTCCCGTGATCTACTCCTAGATCACTATTGTACTCCCTTGCGAAAAGTAGTGTAGGGTATACAATAGGTCTGGTACACAGCATGGCATACATTATAGAACCTATGGCCAAGGCATAGGGAATGACTTTCATTCTCATTCTATTTTCTGCCGTGGTCGGGCTTTGAGTCTTACTCAACTTCACGCCTTGTAACACAGGCAAGAATTCTTTCTTTGACTGTTCCATTTTGAAATACTTCAAAATCTTGTCAAGGTATGTACTCATTGAAAAAACTTATCAAGCGTCTTGATCTATCTCTATAGATCTTGATGCTCAATATGAAGCAGCTTCACCGAGGTTTTCTTTGAAAAAAATCCTTTCAAACACTCCTTTATGCTTTGCAGAATAATTCTACATTATTTTCGATCAACAATATGTCATACACATATACTTATCAGAAATGCTGTAGTGCTTCCACTCACTTTCTTGTAAATGCAGGCTTCACCGCAAGTCTGTATAAAACTATATGCTTTGATCAACTTATCAAAGCGTATATTCCAAATCCGAGATGCTTGCACCAGTCCACAGATGGATCGCTGGAGCTTGCATATTTTGTTAACACTTTTAGGATTGACAAAACCTTCTGGTTGCATCATATATAACTCTTCTTTAAGAAATCCATTAAGGAATGCAGCTTTGTTTATCCATTTGCCAGATTTCATAAAATGCGGCAATTGATAACATGATTCAGACAGACTTAAGCATAGATACGAGTGATAAACTCTTATCGTAGTCAATACCTTGAACTTGTCGAAAACCTTTTGCGACAATTCTAGCTTTGTAGATAGTAACACTACTATCAGCGTCCGTCTTCCTTTTGAAGATCCATTTAATTTCAATGACTTGCCGAACATCGGGCAAGTCAACCAAAGTCCATACTTTGTTCTCATACATGGATCTCATCTCAGATTTCATGGCCTTAAGCCATTTCGCGGAATCTGGGCTCATCATCCTTCCTCATAGTTCATAGGCTCGTCATGGTCAAGTAACATGACCTCATGAACTGGATTACCGTACCACTCTGGTGCGGATATCACTCTGGTTTTACCTACGAGGTTCGGTAGTAACTTGATCTGAAGTTACATGATCATCATCATTAGCTTCCTCACTAATCGGTCTAGTAGTCATAGGAATAGATTTCTATGATGAACTACTTTCCAATAAGGGAGCAGGTACAGTTACCTCATCAAGTTCTACTTTCCTCCCACTCACTTCTTTCGAGAGAAATTCCTTCTCTAGAAAGGATCCATTCAAAGCAACGAATATCTTGCCTTCGGATCTGTGATAGAAGGTGTACCCAACATTTTCTTTTTGGTATCCTATGAAGACGCACTTCTCCGATTTGGGTTTGAGCTTATCAGGTTGAAACTTTTTTCACATAAGCATTGCAGCCCCAAACTTTAAGAAACGACAACTTTGGTTTCTTGCCAAACCATAGTTCATAAGGCGTCGTCTCAACGGATTTTGATGGTGCCCTATTTAACGTGAATGCAGCTGTCTCTAATGCATAACTCCACAATGATAGTGGTAGATCGGTCAGAGACATCATAAATCGCACCATATCTAATAAAGTACGGTTATGACGTTCGGACACACCATTACATTGTGGTGTTCCAGGTGGCGTGAGTAGTGAAACTATTTCACATTGTTTTTAACTGAAGGCCAAACTCGTAACTCAAATACTCTTCTCTACGATCAGATCGTAGAAACTTTATTTTCTTGTTACGATGATTTTTCACTTCACTCTGAAATTCTTTGAACTTTTCAAATGTTTCAGACTTATGTTTCATCAAGTAGATACGCTCATATCTGCTCAAATCATCTGTGAAGATCAGAAAATAATGATACCTGTCGCGAGCCTCAATATTCACCGGACCACATACATCAGTATGTATGATTTCCAACAAATCTGTTACTCGCTCCATTGTTCCGAAGAACAGAGCCTTAGTCATCTTGCCCATGAGGCATGGTTCGCAAGCATCAACTGATTCATAATCAAGTGATTCCAAAAGCCCATCAGCATGAAGTTTCTTCATGCGCTTTACATCGATATGACCTAAACGGCAGTGCCACAAATAAGTTGCACTATCATTATCAACTCTGCATCTTTTGGCTTCAACATTATGAATATGTGTATCACTACTATCGAGATTCATCAAAAATAGACCACTCTTCAAGGGTGCATGACCATAAAAGACATTACTCATATAAATAGAACAACCATTATTCTCTGATTTAAATGAATAACCATCTCGGATATAATGTTCATGCTCAACACTGGCACCAAATAACAATTATTTTAGGTCTAATACTAATCCCGAAGGTAGATGTAGAGGTAGCGTGCCGACCGCGATCACATCGACTTTGGAACCATTTCCCAAGCGCATCGTCACCTCGTCCTTTGCCAGTGTTCGCTTAATCCGTAGTCCCTGTTTCGAGTTGCAAATATTAGCAATAGAACCAGTATCAAATACCCAGGTGCTACTGCGAGCTCTAGTAAGGTACACATCAATAACATGTATATTACATATACCTTTGTTCACCTTGCCATCCTTCTTATCCGCCAAATACTTGGGGTAGTTCCACTTCCAGTGACCAGTCCCTTTGCAGTAGAAGCACTTAGTCTCAGGCTTAGGACTAGACTTGGGCTTCTTCACTTGAGCAGCAACTTGCTTGCTGTTCTTCTTGAAGTTCCCCTTCTTCCCTCTGCCATTTTCTTGAAACTAGTGGTCTTGTCTACCATCAACACTTGATGTTTTTCTCGATTTCTACCTTCGTTGATTTCAGCATCACGAAGAGCTTGGGAATCGTTTCTGTTATCCCTTGCATATTATAGTTCATCAGAAGTTCTACTAACTTGGTGATGGCGACTAGAGAATTTTGTCAATCACTATTTTATCTGGAAGATTAACTCCCACTTGATTCAAGTAATTGTACTACCCAGACAATCTGAGCACATGCTCACTAGTTGAGCGATTCTCCTCCATCTTTTAGCCATAGAACTTGTTGGAAACTTCATATGTCTCAACTCGGGTATTTGCTTGAAATATTAACTTCAACTCCTGGAACATCTCATATGGTCCATGACGTTCAAAACGTCTTCGAAGTCCCGATTCTAAGCCGTTAAGCATGGTGCACTAAACTATCAAGTAGTCATCATATTGAGCTAGCCAAGCGTTCATAACGTCTGCATCTGCTCCTGCAATAGGTCTGTCACCTAGCGGTGCATCAAGGACATAATTTTTCTGTGTAGCAATGATGATAAACCTCAGATCACAGATCCAATCCGCATTATTGCTACTAACATCTTTCAACACAATTTTCTCTAGGAACATATCAAAATAAACACAGAGAAGCAACAACGCGAGCTATTGATCTACAACATGATTTGCAAAATACTACCAGGACTAAGTTCATGATAAATTTAAGTTCAATTTAATCATATTACTTAAGAACTCCCACTTAGATAGACATCCCTCTAATCTTCTAAGTGATCACGTGATCCAAATCAACTAAACCATAACCAATCATCACGTGAAATGGAGTAGTTTTCAATGGTGAACATCGCTATGTTGATCACATCTACTATATGATTCACGCTCGACCTTTCGGTCTCAGTGTTCCGAGGCCATATCTGCATATGCTAGGCTCGTCAAGTTTAACCTGAGTATTCTGCGTGTGCAAAACTGGCTTGCACCCGTTGTAGATGGACGTAGAGCTTATCACACCCGATCATCACATGGTGTCTGGGCACGACGAACTTTGGCAACGGTGCATACTCAGGGAGAACACTTTTTATCTTGAAATTTAGTGAGAGATCATCTTATAATGCTACCGTCAATCAAAGCAAGATAAGATGCATAAAAGATAAACATCACATGCAATCAATATAAGTGATATGATATGGCCATCATCATCTAGTGCTTGTGATCTCCATCTCCGAAGCACCGTCATGATCACCATCGTCACCGGCGCGACACCTTGATCTCCATCGTAGCATCGTTGTCGTCTCGCCAATCTTATGCTTCTACGACTATCGCTACAGCTTAGTGATAAAGTAAAGCATTACAGGGCGATTGCATTGCATACAATAAAGCGACAACCATATGGCTCCTGCCAGTTGCCGATAACTTGGTTACAAAACATGATCATCTCATACAATAAAATTTAGCATCATGCCTTGACCATATCACATCACAACATGCCCTGCAAAAACAAGTTAGACGTCCTCTACTTTGTTTGTTGCAAGTTTTACGTGGCTGTTACGGGATTAAGCAAGAACCAATCTTACCTACGCATCAAAACCACAACGATAGTTTGTCAAGTTGGTGTTGTTTTAACCTTCGCAAGGACCGGGCGTAGCCACACTCGGTTCAACAAAAGTTGGAGAAACTGACACCCGCCAGCCACCTGTGTGCAAAGCACACCGGTAGAACCAGTCTCGCGTAAGCGTACGCGTAATGTCGGTCCGGGCCGCTTCATCCAACAATATCGCTGAACCAAAGTATGACATGCTGGTAAGCAGTATGACTTATATCGCCCACAACTCACTTGTGTTCTACTCGTGCATATAACATCAAACCATAAAACTTAGGCTCCGATGCCACTGTTGGGGAACGTAGTAATTTCAAAAAATTTCCTACGCACACGCAAGATCATGGTGATGCATAGCAACGAGGGGAGAGTGTGATCTACGTACCCTTGTAGACCGACAGTGGAAGTGTTGACGCAACGTAGAGGAAGTAGTCGTACGTCTTCCCGGTCCAACCGATCCAAGCACCGTTACTCCGGCACCTCCGAGTTTTTGGCACACGTTCAGCTCGATGACGCTCCCCGGGCTCCGATCCAGTAAAGCTTCGGGGAGGAGTTCCGTCAGCACGACGACGTGGTGACGATCTTGATGTTCAACCATCGCAGGGCTTCGCCTAAGCACCGCTACAATATGACCGAGGTGGAATATGGTGGAGGGGGGCACCGCACACGGCTAAGAAACGATCACGAAGATCAACTTATGTGTTCTAGGGTGCCCCCTGCCCCCGTATATAAAGGAGCCAAGGGGAGGGGGCGGCCGGCCAAGGAGGGCGCGCCAAGGGGGAGTCCTACTCCCACCGGGAGTAGGACTCCCTTCTTTCCTAGTTGGAGAAGGAGAAGTGGGAAAGAGGATGAAGAGGGAAAGGAAAGGGGGGGGGGGCGCCGCCCCCCTCTCCTTGTCCTATTCAGACTAGGGAGGGGAGGGGCGCGCGGCCACCTCTTGCCTCCTTTCCTCTTCTCCCTTAGGGCCCATGTAGGCCCAATAATCCCCGGGGGGGTTCCGGTAACCCCCGGTACTCCGGTAAAATCCTGATTTCACCCGGAACGATTCCGACATCCAAATATAGGCTTCCAATATATCGATCTTTATGTCTTGACCATTTCGAGACTCCTCGTCATGTCCATGATCACATTCGGGACTCCGAACAAGCTTCGGTACATCAAAATACATAAACTCATAATGAAACTGTCATCGTAACGTTAAGCGTGCGGACCCTACGGTTCGAGAACAATGTAGACATGACCGAGACACGTCTCCGGTCAATAACCAATAGCGGAACCTGGATGCTCATATTGGTTCCTACATATTCTACGAAGATCTTTATCGGCCAGACCGCATAACAACATACGTTGTTCCCTTTGTCATCGGTATGTTACTTGCCCGAGATTCGATCATCGGTATCTCAATACCTAGTTTAATCTCGTTACCGGCAAGTCTCTTTACTCGTTTCGTAATACATCATCTCACAACTAACTCATTAGTTGCAATGCTTGCAAGGCTTATGTGATGTGCATTACCGAGAGGGCCCAGAGATACCTCTCCGACAATCGGAGTGACAAATCCTAATCTCGAAATACGCCAACCCAACATGTACCTTTGGAGACACCTGTAGAACACCTTTATAATCACCCAGTTATGTTGTGACGTTTGGTAGCACACAAAGTGTTCTTCCGGCAAACGGGAGTTGCATAATCTCATAGTCATAGGAACATGTATAAGTCATGAAGAAAGCAATAGCAACATACTAAACGATCGGGTGCTAAGCTAATGGAATGGGTCATGTCAATCAGATCATTCACCTAATGATGTGATCCCGTTAATCAAATAACAACTCTTTGTCCATGGTTAGGAAACATAACCATCTTTGATTAACGAGCTAGTCAAGTAAAGGCATACTAGTGACACTTTGTTTGTCTATGTATTCACACATGTATTATGTTTCCGGTTAATACAATTCTAGCATGAATAATAAACATTTATCATGATATAAGGAAATAAATAATAACTTTATTATTGCCTCTAGGGCATATTTCCTTCAGTCTCCCACTTGCACTAGAGTCAATAATCTAGTTCACATCGACATGTGATTTAACATCAATAATTCACATCACCATGTGATTAACACCCATAGTTCACATCGTCATGTGACCAACACCCAAAGGGTTTACTAGAGTCAATAATCTAGTTCACATTGCTATGTGATTAACACCCAAAGAGTACTAAGGTGTGATCATGTTTTGCCTGTGAGAGAAGTTTAGTCAACGGGTCTACCATATTCAGATCCGTATGTATTTTGCAAATATCTATGTCAACAATGCTCTGCACGGAGCTACTCTAGCTAATTGCTCCCACTTTCAATATGCATCCAGATTGAGACTTAGAATCATCTAGATCAGTGTCAAAGTTTGTATCGACGTAACCCTTTACGACGAACCTTTTGTCACCTCCATAATCGAGAAACATATCCTTATTCCACTAAGGATAATTTTGACCGCTGTCCAGTGATCTACTCCTAGATCACTATTGTACTCCCTTGCCAAAAGTAGTGTAGGGTATACAATAGGTCTGGTACACAACATGGCATACATTATAGAACCTATGGCCAAGGCATAGGGAATGACTTTCATTCTCATTCTATTTTCTGCCGTGGTCGGGCTTTGAGTCTTACTCAACTTCACACCTTGTAACACAGGCAAGAATTCTTTCTTTGACTGTTCCATTTTGAACTACTTCAAAATCTTGTCAAGGTATGTACTCATTGAAAAAACTTATCAAGCGTCTTGATCTATCTCTATAGATCTTGATGCTCAATATGTAAGCAGCTTCACCGAGGTTTTCTTTGAAAAAAATCCTTTCAAACACTCCTTTATGCTTTGCAGAATAATTCTACATTATTTTCGATGAACAATATGTCATACACATATACTTATCAGAAATGCTGTAGTGCTCCCACTCACTTTCTTGTAAATGCAGGCTTCACCGCAAGTCTGTATAAAACTATATGCTTTGATCAACTTATCAAAGCGTATATTCCAAATCCGAGATGCTTGCACCAGTCCACAGATGGATCGCTAGAGCTTGCATATTTTGTTAACACTTTTAGGATTGACAAAACCTTCTGGTTGCATCATATACAACTCTTCTTTAAGAAATTCATTAAGGAATGCAGCTTTGTTTATCCATTTGCCAGATTTCATAAAATGTGGCAATTGATAACATGATTCGGACAGACTTAAGCATAGATACGAGTGATAAACTCTTATCGTAGTCAACACCTTGAAGTTATCGAAAACCTTTTGCGACAATTCTAGCTTTGTAGATAGTAACACTACTATCAGCGTCCGTCTTCCTCTTGAATATCCATTTAATTTCAATGACTTGCCGAACATCGGGCAAGTCAACCAAAGTCCATACTTTGTTCTCATACATGGACCTCATCTCAGATTTCATGGCCTTAAGCCATTTCGTGGAATCTGGGCTCATCATCGCTTCCTCATAGTTCGTAGGCTCGTCATGGTCAAGTAACATGACCTCCAGAACTGGATTACCGTACCACTTTGGTGCGGATATCACTCTGGTTTTACCTATGAGGTTCGGTAGTAACTTGATCTGAAGTTACATGATCATCATCATTAGCTTCCTCACTAATCGGTCTAGTAGTCACAGGAACAGATTTCTGTGATGAACTACTTTCCAATAAGGGAGCAAGTACAGTTACCTCATCAAGTTCTACTTTCCTCCCACTCACTTCTTTCGAGAGAAATTCCTTCTCTAGAAAGGATCCATTCAAAGCAACGAATATCTTGCCTTCGGATCTGTGATAGAAGGTGTACCCAACATTTTCTTTTTGGTATCCTATGAAGACGCACTTCTCCGATTTGGGTTTGAGCTTATCAGGTTGAAACTTTTTTCACATAAGCATTGCAGCCCCAAACTTTAAGAAACGACAACTTTGGTTTCTTGCCAAACCATAGTTCATAAGGCGTCGTCTCAACGGATTTTGATGGTGCCCTATTTAACGTGAATGCAGCTGTCTCTAATGCATAACCCCACAACGATAGTGGTAGATCGGTCAGAGACATCATAAATCGCACCATATCTAATAAAGTACGGTTATGACGTTCGGACACACCATTACATTGTGGTGTTCCAGGTGGCGTGAGTAGTGAAACTATTTCACATTGTTTTTAACTGAAGGCCAAACTCGTAACTCAAATACTCTTCTCTACGATCAGATCGTAGAAACTTTATTTTCTTGTTACGATGATTTTTCACTTCATTCTTTTGAACTTTTCAAATGTTTCAGACTTATGTTTCATCAAGTAGATATACTCATATCTTCTCAAATCATCTGTGAAGATCAGAAAATAATGATACCTGTCGCGAGCCTCAATATTCATCGGACCACATCATCAGTATGTATGATTTCCAACAAATCTGTTACTCGCTCCATTGTTCCGAAGAACAGAGTCTTAGTCATCTTACCCATGAGGCATGGTTCGCAAGCATCAACTGATTCATAATCAAGTGATTCCAAAAGCCCATCAGCATGGAGTTTCTTCATGCGCTTTACATCGATATGACCTAAACGGCAGTGCCACAAATAAGTTGGGGAACCAGTCTCGCGTAAGCGTACGCGTAATGTCGGTCCGGGCCGCTTCATCCAACAATACCGCCGAACCAAAGTATGACATGCTGGTAAGCAGTATGACTTATATCGCCCACAACTCACTTGTGTTCTACTCGTGCATATAACATCAAACCATAAAACTTAGGCTCGGATGCCACTGTTGGGGAACGTAGTAATTTCAAAAAATTTCCTACGCACACGCAAGATCATGGTGATGCATAGAGACGAGGGGAGAATGTGATCTACGTACCCTTGTAGATCGACAGTGGAAGTGTTGACGCAACGTAGAGGAAGTAGTCGCACGTCTTCCCGGTCCAACCGATCCAAGCACCGTTACTCCGACACCTCCGAGTTCTTGGCACACGTTCAACTCGATGACACTCCCCGGGCTTCGATCCAGCGAAGCTTCGGGGAGGAGTTCCGTCAGCACGACGGCGTGGTGATGATCTTGATGTTCAACCGTCGCAGGGCTTCGCCTAAGCACCGCTACAATATGACCGAGGTGGAATATGGTGGAGGGGGGCACCGCACACGGCTAAGGAACGATCACGAAGATCAACTTATGTGTTCTATGGTTCCCCCTGCCCCCGTATATAAAGGATCCAAGGGGAGGGGCCGGCCGGCCAAGGAGGGCGCGCAAAGGGGGAGTCCTACTCCCACCGGGAGTAGGACTCCCTTCTTTCCTAGTTGGAGAAGGAGAAGTGGGAAAGAGGAGGAAGAGGGAAAGGGAAGGGGGGGCACCGCCCCCTCTCCTTGTCCTATTCGGACTAGGAAGGGGAGGGGGGCGCGGCCACCTCTTGCCTCCTTTCCTCTTCTCCCTTAGGGCCCATGTAGGCCCAATAACCCCCCCCCCCCCCCGGTACTCCGATAAAATCCCGATTTCACCCGGAACGATTCCGATATCCAAATATAGGCTTCCAATATATCGATCTTTATGTCTCGACCATTTTGAGACTCCTCATCATGTCCATGATCACATCTGGGACTCCGAACAAGCTTCAGAACATCAAAATACATAAACTCATAATGGAACTATCATCGTAACGTTAAGCGTGCGGACCCTACGGTTCGAGAACAATGTAGACATGACCGAGACACGTCTCCGGTCAATAACCAATAGCGGAACCTGGATGCTCATATTGGTTCCTACATATTCTACGAAGATCTTTATCGGCCAGACCGCATAACAACATACGTTGTTCCCTTTGTCATCGGTATGTTACTTGCCCGAGATTCGATCATCGGTATCTCAATACCTAGTTTAATCTCGTTACCGGCAAGTCTCTTTACTCGTTTCGTAATACATCATCTCACAACTAACTCATTAGTTGCAATGCTTGCAAGGCTTATGTGATGTGCATTACCGAGAGGGCCCAGAGATACCTCTCCGACAATCGGAGTGACAAATCCTAATCTCGAAATACGCCAACCCAACATGTACCTTTGGAGACACCTGTAGAACACCTTTATAATCACCCAGTTACGTTGTGACGTTTGGTAGCACACAAAGTGTTCTTTCGGCAAACGGGAGTTGCATAATCTCATAGTCATAGGAACATGTATAAGTCATGAAGAAAGCAATAGCAACATGCTAAACAATCGGGTGCTAAGCTAATGGAATGGGTCATGTTAATCAGATCATTCACCTAATGATGTGATCCCGTTAATCAAATAACAACTCTTTGTCCATGGTTAGGAAACATAACTATCTTTGATTAACGAGCTAGTCAAGTAAAGGCATACTAGTGACACTCTGTTTGTCTATGTATTCACACATGTATTATGTTTCCGGTTAATACAATTCTAGCATGAATAATAAACATTTATCATGATATAAGGAAATAAATAATAACTTTATTATTGCCTCTACGGCATATTTCCTTCAGTCATCAACATAGAGAAGAAGAAGAGTCCGACCACGAGGAGAAAGGTGAATAAACAATGCTGGATCATGAGCACTTGCTGAAAAACCAGCAGCAGTGATCACAGAGGCAAAGCGCTCAAACCAGGCGCGGGGGGCTTGCTTAAGGCCATAGAGAGAGCGACGAAGACGACATACCATGCCATCAGGAACAAAATACCCAGGTGGTGGCTGCATGTACACCTCCTCACGCAGCTCACCATTAAGAAAGGCATTCTTAACATCAAGCTGAGATATAGACCAGTGGCGTGCAGAGGCAACGGCAAGAAGTGTACGAACAGTGGTCATATGGGCCACAGGAGCAAAAGTCTCGTCATAATCACGACCGTGCTCCTGCTGAAAACCACGAGCCACAAGACGAGCTTTGTGACGCTCAAGAGAACCATCGGAGCGAGTCTTAACCTTGTAGACCCACTTACAAGTGATTGGACGGACTCCGGGAGGAAGAGAAACAAGATCCCAGGTACCAGTGCGTTCAAGAGCAGCAATCTCCTCTGCCATCGCAAACTGCCATTCAGGATGAACAACAGCCTGACGGTAAGAAGTCGGCTCAAGAACAGCAGCACCAGCGGTGGGAAATCCAAAGCGATCAACAGGCGGACGAGGACGAGAACGCAAGCCATAAGTAGGCTGAGAGGAAGATGACGACTCGTCCACAGAGGCATCGACTGGTCGTGGACGACGAGTGTAATGCTGAGGAAAAGATGGAATAATAGAAGGAGGAATCGTCAAGGTAGAATCGGGGGGTGGCGACGAAGAAGTCACCGGAGATGAAGGTGTAGAATCCGGTGACATGCTGGGAGAGGAGACCGGGGAGGAAGTCACCGGAGATGAAGGTGGAGAACCCGGTGACATGCTAGGCGAGGAGACCGGGGAGGATGGTGGCTGCAAATCAACTAGAGGTGGAGAAGGAGAGGAAGTGGAACGGAGAGGTACAGGCTCGACGGGGGTGATAGGTGAGTCAGGAAAAGTGAGGAAAGAGATATCCTACACTAAAAAAGTCGAGGAAGATGGGCGTGGGTAGAAGGGACGTGACTCATCAAAAGTCACGTCTCGAGAGATACGCATCCGACGACCGATAGGATCCCAACAACGATAGCCCTTATGCTCATCACTGTAGCCTAAGAAGACACACTCAACAGACTGAGCGGTCAGTTTGGTGCGTTCGCGAGGGGCAAGAAGAACATAGCAAACACAACCAAACGAGCAAAGCATCGACTAATCGGGAGAACGATCAAAAAGTCGCTCGAAAGGAACACCACCCTGTAGAGCAGCGGAAGGCTGTATATTGATAAGATAGGTGGATGTGGAGACGGCCTCAGCCCAAAAATGAGGCAGGAGCCGTCTCAAGAAGATGTCGATGCTTTTGCTCAGCCTCACCATTCTGAGCATGAGCACCAGGACAAGGGAATTGAGAGAGAGTCCCTTGCTCAGCAAGAACACCACGCAACATCTTAGAGATATACTCGCCAGCGGAGTCAGCACGAAAAACACGAATGGGTGAAGAGAACTGAGTATGAACCATGGCAGCAAAATGCTTATAAATAGACAACACCTCAGAACGAGAAGTCATGAAATAAAGCCATGTGTAACGAGAGAAATCATCTATGAAAATAATATAGTATTTATGACCACCTTTCGAAGCGAAAGGGGCCGGACCCCATACATCAGAATGTACTAAATCGAAAGGACGCTTGGACACCGACTCACTATGTGAATATGGTAACTGAATCTGCTTGCCAAGACGACAACCCTGACACTCTAAAGAGACATCTCCTGAGACAGACCCCAGAAGACCTCGACGAACTAAAGAAGACAACCGAGAACGACACAGATGACCAAGTTGATGATGCCACTGCTGGAAGGAACCAGTAATGGAGGCGACAGAAGCGGAAGAACTGGCAATGGTGGTGGCAGCGGAAGGAACATGAAGCCAGTCCAACTCCCAAAGACCCTGAGAATCACGGCGGCGAGGGCCAGCCCCAACCAGAGTGTGCGTGCGATGGTCCTGGACAGAACAAGAGTCAACGTCAAGGATGACGCGACAACCAGAATCAGTAAGTTGACCAGCAGAAAACAGATTCATGGTAAGTCGAGGAACATGAGCAACATCAGGAATAGAATAAGAAGGAGTGGTAAGATTGCATCTACTAGCAACAGAAAGTGGAGTACCATCAGCAGTGAAGACATGAACAGGAGAATCCAGTGATCGAAGAGAGGACAAAGTGGAAGAATGAGAAGACATATGAAAAGAAGCTCCAGAGTCCAGAACCCATGGGGATGTACCTGACTGTGTAGAGGGTGATTGCTCAGTGCGGGAAGCATCAGTCACAGAACCAGCAGTACCTGTCGAGGAAGAACCTGAAGCCTCGAGCAGACGCTTAAGTCTCAGAATATCCTGGTCAGTCAAAGCAATGGCTGAAGCTGTCGAGGTAGATGACGAAGTCCCTGAAGATGATGATTGCGCCTTGCGCAGGTGTTTCTTCTTCGTGTAGCACTGAGACTCAAGATGACCATCATTGTTGCAATAGTCGCAATGTGGACGGGGCGACCTGAGCCTCCAGAAGGAGTGGGCAAGAGCGGCGGAGCACTCGAGCGAGAAGGGGTCGGTGCAGCAGGTGGCGTAGGAGCACGAGTAGCGAGCATAGAGGGAACCTCCAGCAAACCAGCACCACGTAAGCGAGTCTCCTCAGCACGAATCTCAGAAAGCGCCTCCATGAGAGAAATACGGCCACGAGCAAACAACTGAGCACGCCGGGGCTCAAACTCCTTACGGAGCCGAGACAGGAACTCATAGACGCGATGAAACTCCAAATTGGCCTAGACAGCCTGGCAACAGGGGCAGGTACGACAACCAGCACTGCGGAGAGAATCAAGCTGGCGCCAGATAGCAGAACTCTGTGCATAGAAGTCATCAACAGTAGAGTCACCCTGCTGAAGAGCATGCTCCTGACGGACCACAGAAAGGTATAAGGCATCACCAGAGGGCTGATAGCGCTCACGAAGACGGGTCCACATCTCAAAGACAGTAGGAAGACCCAGAAATTCAGAAGCAAACTGAGGCAGAACACTAGCAGTGAGAACAGCTGCAGCACGAGCATCATCATCAAGCCACTGGGTGTAAACAGACAGAGCACCATGATACATCTGAAGAGCCTCCTCATAAGCCAAAACCCTATCATCATAAGCACGATCAGCAGCCTCATCAGCAAGCTTAGCCGCATCCTTGGCGGCCTGATTAGCATCCGTAGGAAGAACCGATGGAGTTGGCGGAGTAGGGGCCACCGGAGGAACTGGACGTGGCGGACAGCAGACCTCGCCAGAAAGAACACCCCAAAGACGGATGCCACACATGTGAATGCGCATGAAGCCAGTGAACTCAGTGTAGTTAGTACCATCGAAGATCACCGGACAGCGAGGGACAACAACATAGCCCGATGCAGCAGACATTTTTTTAGGCAGAGATCAGCGGGAGCAGGAGATCAGGGCCCCGTCGCTTAGGGCCGGCTGGGAACGAGACTGCAGCCTTGTCGAAGCGGTCGTCCGGGAAGTAGATCGTGGAGCCCTCGAACCCCTCAAACTGCGCCACCTCGATGGATCTGGAGCGCTCGGCCGGAAGTAGATCGATGGAAAGCGGTCGTACGGGAGCTGCTGACGGGATCGATGGATCTGGAGCAGCCTTGTCCACCGTCGGCTCGGGGCGCGGGGATGAAGCGGTCGTCCGGAAGGTGATCGCTCGGGATCGCTCGGGCGGACCTGCTGACGGGAGCTGCGACGGCCCAAGAGCAGGGTTGACCTGCGGTGGTGAAGGCACCGGAGAGCAGCGCCGGCCAAGAGACGAACGGCGGCGGCTGCGTGGACGGGAGATTGGATCGAGAGCACGAGTTGCGCGTGCTAAAAAGAAACCCTAAGGCTCTAATACCATGTTAGGAATATGCAACTTGTATTCCCATGAGGCCATAGGCCGATATATATACATGTACAGGTGTGGAACATATGCAGGAAACCCTTTATACAATGGGATAAATACAAAGGTGTACATGACTTATATTATAACTCTAACAGAAGCAAGCATCATACTATAAAAAGATAAATATGATTAGACAAGACCTACTCACAATGCTACCTGCCTGATCCAGTGGAACATTCAGTTCCGAGTCCGTTAAAAAGCATGACACTCTTTCAGTAAAATTGAAAAGCATGCAAGAATCAGATATATTGTGTATCAATTTTTAAAAGATTCAAGTAAATGGGATGCAAGAGTAAGGATTCCGTCTTATTATGAACAGGAAGAGCATACAAGTAACTTACATTTGTCTCTACACACTCATCTTTGTTTCTATTCATCCCTCATTTTGGCCAGGCATGTTAAGACAGTACAGACTTTATTTGGGTGACAGTAACGGCATTCAGTTAGATAGTTGCAACTGGCTTGTATCTCACCTCGAATAATTCATTGTATTTAGAAACATTCTCCCTTTTCTGTCATTTTCTACTCTCAGTTTGGCTCACATTATAAAGATATACAGTGCTACATTGCAAAATAAAGCAACAGCTATTTGATAATAGTTAAACTTAACGGAGGGGGCATCTTGTCTTGCTATTAAAAGAGAAATGTGCTAAGCAAGCTATTGCTAGTAATATCCTAGAGAAACTGGCAAGGCTATTACGGTATACGGTTACAACTGAATGAACCTCCCATTTGAAGTGGAATTTTCATACCAGCAGTTGGAATGTCTACAATGTTAAGCATGCGCCATCAGATAGTTTAGTATATATATTCTCTGTCATTATTCAAACTCGAAACAGCTGAACCGTGATCTGTGCAAATTTGAACCTGCATCTTATTCTTTTTCTTCTTGTAAGAGACCGCGTGATCAGAACACAACTCTTGGTATGATTTGCGTTCAATGTTAGAAGTAGTATATGTCAGCACGTGCAATTCCTCAGTATAAACAGTTAATGCAGGATAGCTCCATATAGCTCGGTATGTGCAGGTATGATTTATTTAAGTCGTCCACTATGTGCAGCATTCAGTTCTGCAACATTTGAAGCACGCAAGCACCGTATACTTGCATATAGAAAGATAGAGCTGCAAGTAAAAGGAGATGGTAAAATATAGACTTCATTTCATTATGAACAGGAGGAGAATACATATCAGTAACTTTATCTGCCTACATCTGCATGGCTCTTCTCCTCTCCTTTCTGCCTCATTTTCCTCAGGCTCATGTTAATACACTACAACACACAGTACTTTTATTTGGATGGCACCCTATAGTGCTTGAGGTGCAGCCAGTGTTTGAACGGACAGGTTAATGATTTGGATCTGATTAATGATCATGGAAAGTTAGACATAATAGACTTAGAGCTTCTACTGCATGACCCACGGATCCATCCAAGCTGCCCTTTCTCATTGTCATAAATTATCATCTGATCCTGCATTGTGATGTCTACAGAATAGAAGATCAACTGCAATTATTACAAGATCCCAGATATCCTAATTTTAGAAACTGGGTACTGTGTGTATGAATTTATACCTCCAATTATGTTGAATGTCTGTTTAGCAGCCGTACCATCAAGGATACCTAAGCACACATTCCCATATTTCTGGCACAAAAAAGACGAGAACATTTTAGCTTTCATTTTTTCAGTAAAATGTTTGGTAAAATTACTGTAAGTTGGGTTATCGAACGCTTACAGTGACAATGAGGTAGTTTTCCGGAGGGATCTCCATGACAGAATTCTTGCCAAAGCTCAAGAACAGTGACTTGAAATCGTTCTTGACTTCTGACACAGATTTGAATACCTTCTGCCCTTTCCAGCAAAGAGGCAGACTGACATCTGAGACTTCTTTAAGTGACTTGCTGAGACCAGCTTTGAGCTACAAGACAAGTATCCGATTGATTAACTGTTTCTTTCTTCAAATTCATGGCAGTTAAAATGAACTGTGTTTGAAATCTACCGCAGAAACAGTTGCTTGGTATGGTTGGGCCGCAAAGTAGGTGTAGGTACTACCGCTGTCAAATACCACCTCCATTGGCTTCACCCCTAGCGAGCGTCGGTCGAAGTACAGTGTTCCTGAGCCAGGTGAGTAGTAATTCCTGAAAATAAAATATTGTATAACGTGTGAAGCCAAAAGGTCTTACTGAAACCTTATACAGTTTACAAAACTTTCTGTTGACACGGAATGCAAATCCTATATAAGGTACAGGCATTCAGTTCAGGTGGTCTGAGTTCCCAGCAAAAAAGAGAGAGTCTGAGCTAACATGTTTTAAGACGCTAAAGTTTTTACCCTTTTTCTGAATTATTATTGTAGTTTATTGATATTAATATGAAATACACTGCTCAATGATAGACTGAAAACATTCAACAGGGTTGCAATCAACTGTACACGAGCATTATCACTGAGTTGTCATGTGAAGTTGATGATTTTTTTTACCCTCCTGTAGCTACAAAGCACAAAAAGATAAGGATAGCTTCCAAATTTATTAATTTTTACGTTGTCATGTTGTTTCAGCAATAGGGCCATTTTATTAGGTCCATGCCATGTCACTGGTGATCAAGAAATCAACCAAATACCAATGTAGCCTAATTCTTAGACTAAAATAAATCCATGATTTGCAATTGGCAACACATTTTATCAAAATGTTAAGAACAATGCATTCTTACCCATATGTGGTACGAGCCATGGGAACCCAAGTTACACGCGAGGTGGGTACGATATCATCCCCGAAGAAGAGGAAGCCTCCTCCATTCGTGCTGAAGCAATGGCCAAGAACATTCTTGGTAATCCCTTGCTGCTTGAGCTGCGAGAGCAGGCTAACTGATCCTTTCCCAAGCGCAAGCAAGCCGTCCGTCGCCGCCTGCACTGCGCCATTCTTTCCCACTTGCTGATCATATCCACAGCTGAAAAGAGAAGCAATAAAACATCAAGAACGGAACTAAAACACCAATAACGAGGCAATGTAACATAAATTGGCATATATTATTACCCAAAGGTGAGGTTGGCACGGACAGTGGATGAATTCCTCAGGGACAGTGTGAAGTTGTCAGCGATGAGCACGCCGAGTGAAGTTGCCTTGTCCGTGTACTTGATCTGGTAATCACATTGCTGTGGTACGGCGCATTTCTTGTTAGGGCTCAAACTAGTGCAGAGCGAAGCTGCACAGGGAACAATCTTGTTCTTTGTTGGCTTGTACCATGGGTGTGGCACCTACAACAACAATCAGGAAGAAAATCAATCACAAAACCTTGTGGAATGGAAAAAAAAAACAAGGCCTGCATTCCACATCAAATCTGGGACTAGAATTAAGCCAGTAGTGGATTAGGATAATCAGTGACTTTGATGCAAACCAAGCAAGAAAATATCACAATATTATTATGTTTTGACGGAAAAGATCACAATCTTAACACAGAAGAGAGACCAATTCTTGAACTAAATCTAGTGGCAGAAAGAAAAGCTATGAACTTGAATACTGGAGTTGAATTCTCCGTGCAACTCAAGCAATTAGGTACGTAAGATATAACATTGAGGTGTAGTGCACCTTGTTGCAGCTTTGGCAGGGGGCGTCGCATTGCAGCCAGCTGAGGTCGCTGCCGGTGTCGACGTCCAGGAAGTAAGGCTTGGCCGGGTCCCCAATATTCATGGTGACATGATAATGCCTGCAGAAACGGCACAGAAAATTTCTGAACAAACAAATCCTGAAAGAACTGATGAGAAAATAAACAGAGGATGCAAACAGAAAACAGTTCAGTGGATCCCTATCTTCAGAACAAAAAGTAAATAAATAGATAGACAGAAAAAAGTCAGTTCATGGAGCAAAAGTCAAAGAGGATTCTTGGACTTTGTGCCGGCTACTTGGACGGGATTAACATCAACGCCGGCAGAGCCACGCAGACGACGATCGACGACTCTGCATTCGTCAGAAACCAACCAACCAAAGCTGCAAATAAACCCCAAAGATCTGCGTATCTGTTCTGCGCGCACAGAACAGAACCCGGGGATATCCTGAGAACCAACCCAATCTGATCAGGGCAGGGGGGAGGAGACCGCGTACCCGATGGGATAGACGGCACCCTGGAGCTGGAACACGGCGGTGGACGAGGACGACGGGGACTTCCCCGGCGTCGCCGCGCGTGCTGGGCTGGGCGCGAACGGGAGCAGGAGGAGGAGGAGTGCGAGGAAGGCGGCCGGGGACCACCTGGCGGCCGCCATGGCGGGAGGGGAGGGAAGAAGGTGGCGGCGGCGGACGGACGGATCGCTCGAGGGTGGAGCAGTCAGCAGTGTGAACAGCTGTCGCGCTAGTTTTTTGGTTGGAAGCGGAAACGCGGACCGCGAGGGGGTATTTATAGTGGGCGGAAGGAGAACGCGCTCCATGCCTCCGTCGAACCTTCTGCCCGGTTACTCATTTATCTCTCTCTTGTTTTTAATTTTATTTATTTATTGGCTAGAAAAAGGGAGATTCTTTTTTCAGGAATGTTAACAATATGATATCAGAGTTTTAGGCATGGCAAATACGTTTTTCCTGGAAATTTATATTGCCGCGCAGATGGCAAATTTAGTTGATGAGCACGATAATTTTCTGGCAAAAAATAAAAAAAAATTGAACTGATGAGGATTTGCTATGCATCAACTAAACTTGCCATCCTCAGCTAACATAATTTATCATTAAAAAGATTCCAATTGTCATATCTAAAAATCTGACATTCGCTGGATATTCAATCTGCCTGAAAATTCAGGCAAACCCTACGCCGTATACATACAAAAATACACACACTGTGATTTATATTGAGTTTGACATACTTCCATTGTATACTAATTTGTTTTTACGTCAAACATGAAAATTTGTGTGTAAGATGCTAAAGGAGTAAAGGTACAGTATATATGTATTGGACTCTGGTTTTAATTCCGTGTGGACTAGTGGATAATTTTCCTTGCATTTTCTTCACCTAAAAATGGAGACCAACGACCAAAAGACTTTGAGCCGAGACTTGAGTTGCTATCATGTCGCGTAAACTAACACGGAGAGACGCCGTGTTAAGTAATCAGACCATCACTTGCTTGTAGCTTTCAGTCCTATTGATGGTCTGATGTCGTTTTCACTTCTCTTTTTAAATGGCCTTGGTGTGACTAAGAGGGACAAGCCTGTCTAAAATTTGCACAACATTTTCTAGGGTACAAGACGTTTATGCGCACCACACATCTGACTTTTTTTTTGAGAAACTTCCAATCTATTCATCTTTAATCATGATAGTACAAAAATTACAACGATGTCCGTGGATCACCTAGCGACGATGAACTAGGGTTTGAGAGGAGATATTGTTGTTGAAGATGTTGATGAAGATTGCCCTCCCAAAGATGAAAGGATTATTGGTGATGACGATGGCTTCGATTCCCCCTCCAAGAGGGAAGTTCCACCGGCGGAATCGCTCCGCCGAAGGGCAAAAGTGCTCCTGCCCAAGTTCCACCTCGAGACGGCGGCGCTTCATCCTGAAAGTCCTCTCCTTATTTATTTTTCTAGGTCAAAATGACCTATATACCAGAATATGGGCACCGGAGGTGGGCTGGGCTGAGCACAACCCACTAGGGCGCGCCCTGGTATCTTGTGCTCACTAGGTGGCCCCCCTCTGGTAGTTATTTGCTCCAGTATTTTTCATATATTCCAAAATAATTCTTCGTAAATTTTTAGCTCATTTGGAGATGTGCAGAATAGGTGCCCTGACGTAGTTGTTTCAGGTCCAGAATTCTAGTTGCCGATATTCTCTCTCTTTGTGTGAACCTTGCATATTATGAGAGAAAAATCATTATAATTACTCAATAAAGCATTATTATGCATCAAAACATTATAAATAACAGTAGGAAAATATGATGCTAAATGGATGTATCAACTCCCCCAAGCTTAGACCTTGCTTGTCCTCAAGCGGAAAACCGATATCGAAAAACATGCCCACATGGTTAGAGAGAGAGGTGTTGATAAAAACAAAATACAGACATAGTATCATCATGCTTATTATAACAGCAACAAACTTTATCACATAACTTCTCATGAAGAAGTGACAATTCATCACAACAACGAAGTAAAAGCATAAACTCTATAGAAAACCAACACTCTATGTTCTCAGTCAACTTTGCAATTACAATTCATTATATTTCCAGAAGGGTCTTGTATCGGAGCCTTTTGGCAAGTCCACATACTCAACCGTCATTTAATCTTATATGATTGCTAACACTCATTGTATACCCATGAGCAAAAAGTTTCAACCAGACACATAGAAAGATAGAGGCTTAAAGTTTCGCCTCCCAACGTATTCACCTCTAGGGTGATGTCAACAATAATAATTCATGCTCACCTACATCCAACTGGATATATGTGCCTAGATCTTTTCTCACCACATGATGCTTGCAGAAAGAGAAAATAAAAAGGAAGAGGGAAGAATACTTTGACTATTGCCTGAAAGTAAATACATAAAGTAATAGATAGGCCCTTCGCAGAGGGAAGCAGAGGTTGTCATGCGCTTTTTGGTTTGTATGCTCAATATCTTAGCAAAAGAACGTCATGTTATATTGTCCCTTATGATAGCAACCTTTATTATGCAGTCCTTCGCTTTTATTACTTTTCCATCACAAGTTCGTACAACGCTCAATTTTCTCTTACACTAAATGATCCAACACATTTAGAAGCAATTTTTATTGCCCTTTTGCACCGATGACAACTTACTTGAAGGATCTTACTCAATCCATAGGTAGGTATGATGGACTCTCAAAACAAGATTTTGGGTTTAAGGTTTTCGGATGCACAAGTAGTATCTCTACTTAGTGCGGATTTTTGGTTAGCAAAGATATTGAGCAAGCACCACATGTTGAAGGATCTATGACAATATAACTTCTATGTGAATATGAACAAACATAAATCATTACTTGTCTTCCTTGTCCAACATCAACAATTTTGGCATATAATATTTGATGGGGACTCACAATCATAAAATATGTCCAAGATAGTGTATTTGCATGTGAACCTTCTCTCCCCTTATTAATTCTTTCATGAATTGCATCATTGACCAATGCTATGTTTGTCGATCTCTAATAAATTTTATCACTTATACTTTTACTTATACTTTTCCTTATGTGATGTCATTACTTAACATAAGATTAGCATATGATCTGATCTTTTTCATTATTTTCTTTTATTTTGATTGAAACATAAAAGTAAAGAAGAAAAAACTCAAACTAAACTTTATTATATAACTCTCACTCGATTACATGGATAGATGGATTACGAGAACTAAAACTTGAAAATAAACCATGCTAAACTTTTATTCAACTAATTCAAAAGATAACTAAAGATTGAACTAAGATAGGTAAAGGTAATGAAAGTGATGATGATACGATACTGGGACACATCCCCCAAGCTTGGCACAAGCCAAGGGGAGTGCCTATACCCATGTACTTAAGTCTCCTTTGGTGGTGAAGATGATGATTGTCGGGGATATGACTATTGGATATGACCCGCCCAGGAGGGGCCGGGTTATCCCAATGGCGGTTCATAAACCAGGCCCATGAATATGTTGAAGATGGCGGTTCATTTAGTAGGCTTGTTAAAGAGCCCAAAACCCAAAGGCGGCTTAAGGCCCGTAAGTGTAAACTGCCATGTATATGTGACTTGTATTGTAAGGCATGTAAGATAAGTCACTGGGCCGAACACGTTTGTATGAACCGGCCGGGACTCTGTAAGCCGCGGAGCGTCAACCCGTGTATATAAGGGGACGACCCGGCAACGGCTTAGTGTAAGAGACAACAGATCGAAAGCCAGGCTAAGCGTATTCGCTCCTTGGTAATCGAAACCCTAGCAATACCACCTCAAACTAGATTAGGCTTTTACCTTCACCTTAAGGGGCCGAACCAGTATAAACTCCTCGTGTCCTTTGTCCCGTTTTAACCCCTTTAAGCTAACTATGTTGCAATGGCTCCACAACTAAGTCCTTCCACCAGGACATCTGCCGTGACAATTCCACGACAGTTGGCGCCCACCGTGGGGCTTGCGCACGGTGGTTTTGAGTTCTTGAAGGGCAGCTTTGAAGGGATCAAGGGGTACGCTGTGGGCCAGATGGCCAAGAGTCGTCGCGGCAAGCTCTACATCGATGACGTAGGCTGGGGCCCTGAGGCCGGCTCAATTGAGTACGGGTACCGGGTCTCCTTTAGCGGAATCCACGTCTTCATCGGCAAGATCGGTGAACCGGGCCCTGAGCCGGACATCTGCACCGACATCATCGAGACGACTCAGTGATACGTCCATTTTGCATCATGCTTTTATATCGATATTTATTGCATTATGGGCTGTTATTTCACATTATGTCACAATACTTATGGCTATTCTCTCTTATTTTACAAGGTTTACATAAGGAGGGAGAATGCCGGCAGCTGGAATTTTGGGCTGGAAAAGAAGCAAATATTAGAGACCTATTCTACACAACTTCAAAAGTCCTGAAACTCCACGGAATACCTTATAATAAATAATGAAAAATCCTTGCCAAAGATGAAGACCAGGGGGCCCACACACTGCTCACGAGGGTGGGGGGCGCGCCCCCTACCTCGTGGGCCCCCTGGTGGCTCTCCGATGACCATCTTCTCCTATATGAAGTCTTTCGTCGAGAAAAAAAATAAGAAGCAACCTTTCGGGACGAAACTCCGCTGCCACGAGGCGGAACCTTGGCGGATCCAATCTAGAGCTCCGGCAAAGCTGTTCTGCCGGGGAAACTTCCCTCCCGGAGGGGGAAATCATCGCCATCGTCATCACCAACGCTCCTCTCATCAGGAGAGGGCAATCCCCATCAACATCTTCATCAGCACCATCTCATCTCAAAACCCTAGTTCATCTCTTGTATACGATTCTTGTCTTCAAGTTCGGGATTGGTGCTAGTAGGTTGCTAGTAGTGTTAATTACTCCTTGTAGTTGATGCTAGTTGGTTTAATTGGTGGAAGATCATATGTTCATATCCTATATGCATATTAATACCCCTCTGATTATGAACATGTTTATGCTTTGTGAGTAGTTACGTTTGTTCCTGAGGACAAGGGAGAAGTCTTGTTATTAGTACTCATGTGAATTTGGTATTCGTTCGATATTTTGATGAGATGCATGTTGTCTAGACTCTAGTGGTGTTATGTGAACGTCGACTACATAACACTTCACCATTATTTGGGCCTAGAGGAAGGCACTGGGAACTAATAAGTAGATGATGGGTTGCTAGAGTGACAGAAGCTTAAACCCTAGTTTATGCGTTGCTTCGTAAGGGGCTGATTTGGATCCATATGTTTCATGCTATGGTTAGGTTTACCTTAATACTTTTGTTGTAGTTGCGGATGCTTGCAATAGAGGTTAATCATAAGTGGGATGCTTGTTCAAGTAAGAACAGCACCCAAGCACCGATCCACCCACATGTCAAATTATCTAAGTACCGAACGTGAATCATATGAACGTGATGAAAACTAGCTTGACGATATTCCCATGTGTCCTCGGGAGCGCTTTTCCTTCTATAAGAGTTTGTCCAGGCTTGTCCTTTGCTACAAAAAGGATTGGGCCACCTTGCTGCACTTTATTTATTTTTGTTACTTGTTGCTCATTACAAATTATCTTATCACAAAACTATCTGTTACCACTTATTTCAGTACTTGCAGAGAATACCTTGCTAAAAACCTTTTATCATTTCCTTCAGTTCCTCGTTGGGTTCGACACTCTTACTTATCGAAAGGACTATGATAAATCTCCTATACTCTTGGGTCATCACTCAGCGTGCACGACCCACCCGATTTCAACCCACCGTGAAGCGTGCCTTTGTTGGATTTATCCATGGGGATGAATTGGAAGGCTCGGTGTCTTGCGGTGAGACGGCCATCTACTCTGATGGTGAATCATCCACAGGCGAGACCGACTCAATGTATCAACTACAAGAAGGACGGCTTGGGGGCTGTTCCGATGGTGACAGTATTCCAGACCCCCATGAGCCGCCGAACAGGGTGGCGATCTTCATGGTTGGCACCCAAACGGTTCTCGGTTCGACAGCTGTCGCGACTATGACTTCCAGCGCAGCGGCGGCAACGACAGCAGGTACTGGCGGATCAGCACGCCCCCCGACTCAAGTTTTAACAGATCTGTTGGAGGCTCTGGCAACTCTGATGGAGGTGGAGGTAACCCCGGACAACCAGGAACAACATAAGGTGGATGTGGCTAAGCTGCGTGATGAGATAGCGCAAGCCAAGGTAGAGCTGGAGGCCAAAAATGCTAGGATGGCTGCAGAGCGGGCCGTTTTAAACGCCCAAGCACAGCAGATTCAAGCGAATTCATATTGGCTCACGTTGAATCAAAACGCTTCAAACGAAGTCTTAAGGAGAAAACACCAGAGTTGTCTGCCCTTGGTTTATGAATCGAGAAATCTCTTCAGCACGCCTGGGGCGGGGGCCAGTAACCTGCCGATGGTAAACCAGATTACTGAAGCGCTAGGGGGTGGAGCGCCAGTTCAGCCGTGCGTGACGGGTTCCCCGCATATGAATAACACCCCACCTCAGCACGTGGTGACGCCACCGGGTCATTATTCCAACCCTTTGAACAATATGATTGTTGCAGCTACGCAATTGGCGGCTTTGCGAGTCGAGGGCGAGTCTCTGACAGTAGTTGAAACCCGAAGGGCTAGGGAACTTATTCAAACAACGGTGTTACAGCAACAGGCTTATTCTTACAGTCGTGATCGGGTACACTCAACCCCTCGTCCAAGCCGGAGCTACAGCAAGCACATTGACTCGCCAACAGTTTCGAGTACTGAGCAGCGCTGTAACCAACCTCGTGGGCATGACCCGGCGCACAATGGTGCCGAGGCACATAATTTGGTGGACCAGGGCAGAGCACGCCGGGAGGCCGAGCTGGCGGCTCATCAGCACGCGCCAGTTTACCCGACAACTTCAGTGGAGGCAGGTGTGGCCTCTAGAGCTTGGGGTGTGCCGTGTTTAACGGTGGCTCTGCGAAATGAGCGTTTGCCCAAGGACTTCAAGGGCCCTCGTAAGGTGCCTAATTACATAGCTGATCAACCCCTGAGGCTTGGGTGGAAAGTTATGAGATGGCTATGGAGATGTTGGATGTTAGTGAGGCTGCATGTGCTAAGTATTTCACCATGATGCTGGAAGGGACGGCTCGTACTTGGTTGAAAGGGCTACCTGCCAACTCCATTGGGTCGTGGGCAGAGTTGAAGGCCCGGTTTATCCAAAATTTTAAAGATACATGCAAGCAGCCTATGTCAATCATGGATTTGGTTTGTTGTGTTCAAGCCGAGGGCGAATCGACGACCAGCTGGGTGCGTCGGGTCTCGACTATCATACATTCTTCAGATAATATCAACGTCGGCTCAACAGTTTTAATGTTGGAGAAAAATTGCCGTTTCCTTCCACTCAAGCAAAAGCTTGGGCGGCTTAAGCGTCATTGCAGTGACATGGGTGAGCATGGTAGATCTTTTCAAGTATGCCGACTCTGATAGTACCAAGGACCCCGACTCTGAGGATGAACAATCGGGAAAGGGAAAGAAGAGTAGCAGTATGAGGGGACAACAGCACAACCCGACCAATCAGGGCGGTAATGGTAAGCGCAAAGCTGATGATTTTGTGTCTAACACCGGCGCACAGAATTATAACCAGCGTCGTAAGGGGAGGCCGGCTCAAGGGACAAAATTTGACCTTGAAGCGATAATGAATCAGCCATGTCTGAAGCACGGAACTCAGGAGAAGTCGTCTACCCATCTGTGGAAGGATTGCAACATTATGAGACAATTCAGGGAGTCTTTCCAACACAACCATGGTCCGAATGGCGGTTCAGGGTCTGGCCCTCATGGTCCGGGTCATGGAGGCGGCGGCTCAAATTTCGGGTTTCACGACCAAAGCAATCAAGGTGGTTACAACCAGCAGAATAATCAGGGGAATTAGCAGTAGCAACAGTCTGGTTATCAGAGCAACCGGAAGCAATTGAATAATGGACAGTACCACGTCTTCACCACTAGCTTGTGTAAGTGGGATCAGAAGCTTCATAAGAGGGCAGTGAATGCTATTGAGCCAGCGGTGCCGTGTTACTTGCGGTGGTTGGAGCAGCCTATTGTATGGAGTCGTGAGGATCACCCGCCCCGGGTTGACAATCCGGGTCACCTGGCTCTAGTGGTGGCGCCTTAGGTAGGCTATAAATTTACTAAGGTGCTCATGGATGGAGGCAGCAACATTAATATACTTTACTATGAAACCTTCCATCGCATGGGACTGACCAACAAAAATCTTAAGCCATCAAACACTGTTTTTCATGGTGTGGTGCCGGGTAAGTCGGCATATCTAGTGGGTAAGATATCTTTGGAGGTTGTTTTAGGAGATGAGCATGATTCCAGATCTGAGACCCTAACCTTCGAAGTGGTTAAAATCAAGAGCCCTTATCATGCTCTGTTCGGGCGGCCGGCATATGCTAAATTCATGGTGAGGCCTTGTTATGTTTGCTTGCAGCTTAAGATGCCAGGTTACAAGGGCACCATCACAGTGCATGGGAGTCGCAAGGTGGCCTTGGAATGTGAAGAAAGCGATGTTGCTTATGCTGAGTCTGTTTTTGCAACGGAGGAGCTGAAAGTTTACAAGGATAATGTTGACCCGGCGGACATGACGTCCTTGAAAAAGCCAACTACAGAGCATGATCCTTTGCTAAAGTTTAAGTCGGCATATGACACTAAAATGGTTGATTTTGTTCCTGGCGACTCATCTAAGAAGTTCAGCATCAGTGCTAATCTGGATCCGAAATAGGAAAGCGCGCTCATCGAGTTCATCCGTGAGAATCGGGACATCTTTGCATGGAAGCCTTCAGACATGCCGGGTGTACCGAGGGAACTCGCTGAGCATACTCTTAATACTGATCCGAAGTTTAAGCTGGTCAAGCAATTCCTTTGTCGTTTTAACGAGGAGAGGCGGAAGGCCATTGGTGAAGAAGTGGCCCGGCTCTTGGCGGCCGGGTTTATCATTGAAGTTTTTCATCCTGAGTGGTTGGCTAACCCGATGTTGGTTCTTAAGAAGAATGACACTTGGCGAATGTGTGTGGATTACACGGACTTAAATAAGGCTTGTCCGGCTCATCCGTTTGCTCTACCTCGTATTGATCAAATCATTGATGCTATGGCGGGTTGTGAGCGTTTGAGTTTTTTGGATGCTTATTCTGGTTATCATCAGATCAAGATGGCAGTTAACGACCAGGAGAAGACAACTTTCATTACTCCATTTGGAGCCTTCTGCTATGTGGCCATGCCTTTCAGGCTCAAGAGTGCCCAGGCGACTTACCAACGGTGTGCGCAAAATTGCCTTCACAATCAGATCGGGCGTAATGTTCATGCTTTTGTAGATGACATTGTGGTGAAATCCAGGAAGAAGGAGACCCTTATTGATGATTTGAAGGAGACATTTGACAATCTCTGGGTCTATAAAATGATGCTTAACCCGGCCAAGTGTGTTTTTGGTGTACCGGCGGGTAAGCTTTTGGGTTTTTGCTTTCAGACCGAGGTATCGAAGCTAACCCAGAGAAAATCAAGGCCATTACTTCCCTGGCTAAGCCAAAGTGTGTTAACGACGTCCAACGCTTGGCGGGTCGGATAGCGGCCTTGAGCTAGTTCATAAGCCGCCTTGGAGAAAAGGCTATCCCTCTGTACCAGGTGATGAAGAAGACAGATAATTTCGTCTGGAGTAATGCTGCTGATGAGGCATTTGAGGCACTTAAGAAGCAACTGGCTGAGCCACCGGTTCTTGCTACCCCTATTGATAAGGAGCCTTTGTTGTTATATGTGGCTGCCAATGGCCAGGCTGTCGGTGTGGCCATTGTGGTGGAAAGGAAAGAGGCGGGCAAGGAGTATCTGGTTCAACGACCGGTTTACTACATCAGCAAGGTACTTATTGAGTCCAAGCAGAGGTATCCGCATAGGCAGAAGCTTGTGTATGGGGTTTTCATGGCAAGTCGAAAGCTCAAGCAATATTTTCTAGGTCATCCCATTACTGTGGTTAGTTCTGCTCCTTTGGGGGATATCACCCAAAATAGAGAAGCCACAGGTTGGGTAGCCAAGTGGGCCATTGAGCTTGGACCTCATGGTTTAAAGTATGTGCCTCGTACGACCATCAAGTCATAAGCACTCGTGGATTTTATCAATGATTGGATAGAGTTGCAGACACCTAAGGAAAAGCCGGATAACACATATTGGACTATTCACTTTGATGGATCCAGGCAGTTGGAAGGCTCGGGGGCTGGAGTTGTCTTGACCTCCCCACAAGGTGATACATTTTCTTATGTTCTCCGGTTAATGTTCCCTTGTACTAACAATGCAGCTGAGTATGAGGCCTTGCTCCATGGTCTTCGGATGGCTAAGAGATGAACTTAAGCCGGGTGAGGTGCTTCGGTGACTCAGATCTGGTAGCTCAACAAGTTTCTGGTACTTGGGATTCTAAGGATCCACTCATGGTGGCTTATCATCGAGAGGTTGATGCCATTGCGGGTCACTTCAAGGGTTACCAAGTTGAGCATATTGATCGCAGGAAGAATGAGGAGGCTGACACTAGCCGGTTAGGGTCTTAGCATAAGCCGGTGCCACCTAAAACTTTTCTAGATGTTCTGCTTAACCCTTCTGTCAAATTGCCTACAGAGGAGGATCTTGCTGTTCCTGACCCAGAAGCACAATTGGTGGCGGCTCTTCATGCCGTTCCTGATTGGACAGTTTCGTATTTGGATTACATGACCCGGGGCGAGTTGCCTGAGGATGATATTTTGGCCAGGCAGATAACCCGACGATCTAGGTCAATGACGATTGTCAATGGGGAGTTGCACCATCGCAGTGTCATAGGGGCGTTTCAACGTTGCATCTCTCCTGAAGAAGGCTGTGAGATTCTATGAGAGATTCACGAAGGAGATTGTGGTCATCATGCCGGCTCTAAATCTCTCGTAGCCAAGGTCTTTCGTCATGGGTTTTATTGGTTGACGACTCATGTTGATGCTGAGGATTTGGTCAGCAAATGTGATGGTTGTCAGAATTTTTCACGACGAGCTCATGTTTCGGCTCAAGAGTTGAGGATGATTTCAATTACTTGGCCGTTTGCGACCTGGGGGCTTGATATGGTCGGGCCTTTCAAGAGGTCCAAAGATAAGAAAACCCACCTTTTGGTGGCAGCTGGTAAGTTTACTAAGTGGGTTGAAGCAGAGCCGGTTAGCAAGTGTGATGCAGCAACGGTGGTTCAATTCATTAAGAAGGTGATCTTCCGTTTTGGCTTTCCCCACAGCATTATAATGGATAATGGCACTGATCTGTCTAAGGGTGCTATGAAAGAATTTTGTCAACGAGAGCATATTCGACTTGATGTTTCCTCCATGGCTCACCCCCAGTCTCATGGTCAAGCGGAACGAGCTAATCAAGAGATTCTGCGAGGCATCAAGCCCCGGCTTATGGTTCCTTTGCAAAGAACGCCGGGTTGTTGGGTGGAGGAGTTACCTTCAGTGTTATGGAGTATCAATACAACCCCCAACAGATCTACGGGTTACACACATTTTTTCATGGTTTATGGAGCAGAGGCGGTTCTCCCTAGTGACATCCGTCACGATTCGCCCTGTGTGGCGGCTTATGTTGAAGCTGATAATGAAATAGCACGTCAGAATGCACTCGACCTATTGGATGAGGAGCATGACCTCGCGGCGGCTCGTTCAGCGATTTGTCAACAAGATCTACGTCGTTATCACAACCGCCGGGTCAAAACCAGAACCTTTCAAGAAGGCGACTTGGTGCTCCGTCTTATCCAGGATCAAACTGATATGCATAAACTATCACCGCCTTGGGAGGGACCTTTTGTGGTTAGCAAGAATCCACATAATGGGTCATACTATCTTATCGACGTTCGAGACCACAAGGACTCATGCACATCGGAGTAGGAGACCCGTTGGCCGTGGAATATTGCTCATCTTCGGCCCTACTATACTTGAGCCACCGGCTCTCCTGATGTACATAGTTTGATGATGTATATATTATAAACAGTATAATAAAGCCAGCATCCCTGATAATTCAGGGCCTCTATCGTTTCACTTATTCGAAGCTGAGTCTTTATCATCGTCTTACATGTTCACTTAAGAGGCTTGACGCCCGAATGACAGGGACCAAAGAGAGTTGGATACACAGCATAGCTCAAACATAGGTTCCCGACGAGCACAACTCATAAATATGTCACTTGGGGGCTTCTTGTTCAAACATAGGTGTATTCACCAAAGAGAACATAGCATTACTACCCTCTTTACCAGGTTATCTTGTTCAAACATAGGTGTATTCACCAAAGAGGACATAACCTTTCCGGGTCATCTTACCCGTATACCAGCTGCTTCTTCATCAGGTAATCCTGATTGACCCACCGAACTCTTAACAATCAATCTTTTACGGTGTATTCACCAAAGATCCTGAGATTGTTAAGGTTAAAACGCCGGTTTGTCATGTGAGAGCACGACTTATAGATAGTTAGGATACATCCAAGCTCATAAGCCGCCTTCTTTGATACTTGGATAAATCGGCCTGTGATGCACGATGCTACTCCGACCCCGCGTACTCCTGATAAGTCTATCTTTTAAAAAGACCTGCACTTATCTGGGTTCAAATGTCAATTGGGTCATGTGAGAGCCGGCTCACAGAAAGCGCGGACCTTCCAGTGGCCATCAGGCTAGTTTCATTGAAGAAGAAACTTTGGCTCGGCGGCCTACAAAAGCCTCAGATATTTTGATTTTTCTTATTTTTTGGCTTTATATAATCTCTTTTCTCTTACCATATGGTTTTTACAAATCGGGCCAAGCTGCCCTATTTATGTCTCATATTTGAAGCATCTTCAGGTCTTTGCAACCCACCAGGATGGCAGACTCTAAGTCGCCAGAGAATAATAATCTTATGCTGAGAGTTATGGCTCTAAAAGCTCTAACTGCATGGAGCTGATAAGCTAGCAGTTTACGTAAACACCATAGGTATGATATTATATTATGTAAAAGTTGTGATCATCCCGACCCTGGTTATGGACTATTTGTCCCCAGTGGTTTAATTTGGGTATTATGACCCGCCCGCGGTAAACCGCCAGGGCAATTGTGATTTACTTGTGTGCAGGGTCATGATAAAATCTCATCTGCTCAAATCAACGGTATCATAAGCATAAAGTGATACGCTCTTCAAATGGCGGGTCAAACGGTCTGGCACAAGGCAAAAACGTGCACGATGGCACGACAGATCAAAGTTTACTAGCCTATTACATGACTCAATGAGCCAAAAAGATCAAGTGTTTTCCAAAGTTCAAATATTTTAAACCCCCAGAGGATCAATCTTCTTGGTCTTGGTGACTTGAAGCTTCTGGATCATCCTTTTCCGGTTCTTCGTCCTCCTCCACCGTCTGGAAGTTTGGTGATGACCAATCAATGCCACATAAGGGGTGGAATTCAGCTTCATCATCAATAAGATTCGACGGGTCAACTTCAGGGGAGAAAGTATGCTTATGAATTGGAGGAATCAGATCCATCACTTTATAAGTCGGCGTGGGTTTATTTTGATTCTCTGCATCATAAGCCGGTTGATACTTGGATAGATTTGTCTCATCAGCAATCAGAGTCACCACAGGACTGATACGTCTCCAACGTATCTATAATTTTTGATTGATCCATGCTATTATATTATCTATTTTGGATGTTAATGGGCTTTATTTTACACTTTTATATTATTTTTGGGACTAACCTATTAACTGGAGGCCCGGACCAAATTGCTGTTTTTTTTGCCTATTTTAGTGTTTCGCCGAAAAGGAATATCAAACAAAGTCCAAACGGAATGAAACCTTCGGGAGCGTTATTTTTGGAACAAATGTGATCTAGGAGACTTGGAGTGGACGTCAAGAAACAATCAAGGAGGCCACGAGGCAGGGGGCGCGCCCACCCCCTGGGCGCGCCCTCCACCATCGTGGGCCCCTCATTGCTCCACCGACCTACTTCTTCCTCATATATATATATATATATATATATATATATATATATATATATATATATATATCCATATACCCCACAAACATCCAAGAGCACCACGAAACCCTATTTCCACCGCCGCAACCTTCTGTACCCAAGAGATCCCATCTTGGGGCCTTTTTCGGAGCTCCGCCGGAGCGGGAATTGATCACGGGGGACCTCTACATCAACTCCATGGCTCCTCCGATGATGTGTGAGTAGTTTACTTCAGACCTTTGGGTCCATAGCTAGTAGCTAGATGGCTTCTTCTCTCTCTTTGGATCTCAATACAAAGTTCTCCTCGATTCTCTTGGAGATCTATTTGATGTAATCTTCTTTTGTGGTGTGTTTGTCGAGATCCGGTGAATTGTGGGTTTATGATCAAGTTTATCTATGAACAATATTTGAATCTTATCTGAATTCTTTTATGTATGATTGGTTTATCTTTGCAAGTCTCTTCGAATTATCAGTTTGGTTTGGCCTACTAGATTGATCTTTCTTGCAATGGGAGAAGTGCTTAGCTTTGGGTTCAATCTTGCGGTGCTCGATCCCAGTGACATAAAGGGAAACAACACATATTGTATTGTTGCCATCGAGGATAACAAGATGGGGTTTACATCATATTGCATGAGTTTATCCCTCTACATCATGTCATCTTTCTTAAGGCGTCACTCTGTTCTTATGAACTTAATACTCTAGATGCATGCTGGATATCGGTCGATCTGTGGAGTAATAGTAGTAGATGCAGAATTGTTTTGGTCTACTTGTCACAGACGTGATGCCTATATACATGATCATGCCTAGATATTCTCATAATATTCGCTTTTCTATCAATTGCTCGGCAGTAATTTGTTCACCCACCGTAATACTTATGCTATCTTGAGAGAAGCCACTAGTGAAACCTATGGCCCCTGGGTCTATTCTCCATCATACAAGTTTCCCATCTACTTTATTTTGCAATATTTACTTTCAATCTATATCATAAAAATATCAAAAATATTTATCTTATTATTATCATCTCTATCAGATCTCACTCTTGCAAGTGGCCGTGAAGGGATTGACAACCCCTTTATCGCGTTGGTTGTGAGGTTCTTAATTGTGTGTGTAGGTACGAGGTGACTCGCGCGTGGTCTCCTACTGGATTGATACCTTGGTTCTCAAAAACTGAGGGAAATACTTATGCTGCTTTACTGCATCACCCTTTCCTCTTCAAGGGAAAACCAACGCAGTGCTCAAGAGGTAGCAAGGACGTATTTCTTTCACGCAGGCAGCTGATACGTCTCCAACGTATCTATAATTTTTGATTGTTCCATGCTGTATTATATCCTGTTTTGGACATTATTGAGCTTTATTATACACTTTTATATTATTTTTGGGACTAACCTATTAACCGGAGGCTGATACGTCTCCAACGTATCAATAATTTTGATTGCTCCATGCTATATTATCTACTGTTTTGGACATTATTGGGCTTTATTATCCACTTTTATATTATTTTTGGGACTAACCTATTAACCGGAGGCCCAGCCCAGAATTGCTGTTTTTTGCCTGTTTTAGGGTTTCGAAGAAAAGGAATATCAAATGGAGTCCAAACGGAATGAAACCTTCGGGAACGTGATTTTCTCAACGAACAAGACCCGGGAGACTTGGACCCTACGTCAAGAAAGAAAAGAGGAGGCCACGAGGTAGGGGGCGCGCCTGCCTACCCCAGGCGTGCCCTCCACCATCATGGGCCCCCTGTTGCTCCACCGACGCACTCCTTCCTCCTATATATATACCTACGTACCCCAAACGATCAGATACGGAGCCAAAACCCTAGGCGCGCCCTCCACCATCGTGGGCCCCCTGTTGCTCCACCGATGTACTCCTTCCTCCTATATATAGCTACATACCCCCAAATGATTAGATATGGAGCCAAAACCCTAATTCCACCGCCGTAACTTTCTGTATCTACGAGATCCCATCTTGGGGCCTATTCCGGAGCTCCGCCGGAGGGGGCATCGATCACGGAGGGCTTCTACATCAACACCATAGCCTCTCCGATGAAGTGTGAGTAGTTTACCTCAGACCTACGGGTCCATAGTTAGTAGCTAGATGGCTTCTTCTCTCTTTTTGGATCTCAATATAATGTTCTCCCCCTCTCTTGTGGAGAACTATTCGATGTAATCTTCTTTTTGCGGTGTGTTTGTTGAGACCGATGAATTGTGGGTTTATGATCAAGTCTATCTATGAATAATATTTGAATCTTCTCTGAATTCTTCTATGTATGATTGATTACCTTTGCAAGTCTCTTCGAATTATCAGTTTGGTTTGGCCTACTAGATTGATCTTTCTTGCAATGGGAGAAGTGCTTAGCTTTGGGTTCAATCTTGCGGTGTCCTTTCCCAGTGATAGTAGGGGCAGCAAGGCACGTATTGTATTGTTGCCATCGAGGATAACAAGATGGGGTTTTCTTCATATTGCATGAGTCTATCCCTCTACATCATGTCATCTTGCTTAAGGCGTTACTCTGTTTTTAACTTAATACTCTAGATGCATGCTGGATAGCGGTCGATGAGTGGAGTAATAGTAGTAGATGCAGGCAGGAGTCGCTCTGCTTGTCTCAGACGTGATGCCTATGTACATGATCCTACCTAGACATTCTCATAACTATGCTCAATTCTGTCAATTGCTCAACAGTAATTTGTTCACCCACCGTAGAATACTTATGCTCTCGAGAGAAGCCACTAGTGAAATCTATGGCCCCCGAGTCTATCTTTATCATATTGATCTCCTACTACTTAGTTATTTCCTTTGCTATTTACTTTGCCTTTATTTTACTTTGCATCTTTATCATAAAAATACCAAAAATATTATCTTATCATATCTATCAGATCTCACTCTCGTAAGTGGCCTTATAGGGATTGACAACCCCTATTTGCGTTGGTTGCGAGGATTTATTTGTTTTGTGCAGGTACGAGGGACTCGCGCGTAGCCTCCTACTAGATTGATACCTTGGTTCTCAAAAACTGAGGGAAATACTTACGCTACTTTGCTACATCATCCCTTCCTCTTCGGGGAAAACCAACGTAGTGCTCAAGAGGTAGCAGAGGCCCAGCCCAGGATTGTTGTTTTTGCCTATTTCAGAGTTTCGCAGAATGAGAATATCTAACGGAGTCCAAACGGAATGAAACCTTCGGGAACGTGATTTTCGGAACGAACATGATCTAGAGGACTTGGACCCTACGTCAAGAAAGCAACCAGGAGGGCACGAGGTAGGGGGGCGTGCCTAACCCCCCCAGGTGCGCCCTCCACCCTCGTGGTGCCCATGTTGCTCCCCCCAAACTACCAGATACGGAGCCAAAACCCTAATTCCACCGCTGTAACTTTCTGTACCTGTGAGATCCCATCTTGGGGCCTTTTCCCGAGCTCTGACGGAGGGGGCATCGATCACGGAGGGCTTCTACATCAACACCATAGCCTCTTCGATGAAGTGTGAGTAGTTTACTTCAGACCTTCGGGTCCATAGTTATTAGCTAGATGGCTTCTTCTCTCTTTTTGGATCTCAATACAAAGTTTTCCCCCTCTCTTGTGGAGATCTATTCGATGTAATCTTCTTTTGCGGTGTGTTTGTTGAGACCGATGAATTGTGGGTTTATGATCAAGTTTATCTATGAACAATATTTGAATCTTCTCTGAATTCTTTTATGTATGATTGGTTATCTTTTCAAGTCTCTTCGAATTATCAGTTTGGTTTGGCCTACTAGATTTATCTTTCTTGCAATGAGAGAAGTGCTTAGCTTTGGGTTCAATCTTGCGGTGTCCTTTCCCAGTAATAGTAGGGGCAACAAGGCACGTATTGTATTGTTGCCATCAAGGATAACAAGATGGGGGTTTATATCATATTGCATGAGGTTATCCCTCTACATCATGTCATCTTGCTTAAAGTGTTACTCTGTTCTTTTGAACTTAATACTCTAGATGCATGCTGGATAGCGGTCGATGTGTGGAGTAATAGTAGTAGATGCAGGCAGGAGTCGGTCTACTTGTCTCGGACGTGATGCCTATATACATGATCATACCTAGATATTCTCATAACTATGCTCATTTCTGTCAATTGCTCAACAGTAATATGTTTACCCACCGTAATACTTATGCTCTCGAGAGAAGCCACTAGTGAACCTATGGCCGCCGGGTCTATTTTCCATCATATTAATCTTCTGTCAACAACCTTTTTCCTTTTCCGTTTATTTTGCTTTCTTTACTTTGCATCTTTATCATAAAAATACCAAAAATATTATCTTATCATATCTACCAGATCTCACTTTCGTAAGTGACCGTGAAGGGATTGACAACCCCTTTATTGCGTTGGTTGCAAGGATTTTATTTGTTTGTGTAGGTGCGAGGGACTCGTGCGTGGCCTCCTACTGGATTGATACCTTGGTTCTCAAAAACTAAGGGAAATACTTATGCTACTTTGCTGCATCACCCTTTCCTCTTCAAGGGAAAACCAACGCTGTGCTCAAGAGGTAGCAAGAAGGATTTCTGGCGCCGTTGCCGGGGAGTCTACGCAAAAGTCAACATACCAAGTACCCATCACAAACCCTTATCTCCCACATTACATTATTTGCCATTTTCCTCTCGTTTTCCTCTCCCGCACTTCACCCTTGCCGTTTTATTCGCCCTCTCTCTCTGTCCTCCTTCTATTTCTCTATTTGCCTCTTTTTGCCCATCTCTTGTTTGCTTGTGTGTTGGATTGCTTGCTTGTCACGATGGCTCAAGATAATACCAAATTGTGTGACTTTACTAATACCAACAACAATGATTTTATTAGCACTCCGATTGCTCCTCTTACCGATGCTAAATCTTGTGAAATTAATGCCGCTTTGTTGAATCTTGTCATGAAAGATCCTTTTTCCGGCCTTCCTAGTGAATATGCCGCTACACATCTAAACAACTTTGTTGATTTGTCTGATATGTAAAAGAAGAAAGATGTGGACAATGATATTGTTAAATTGAAGCTATTTCCTTTTTCGCTTAGAGATCGTGCTAAAGCTTGGTTTTCGTCTTTGCCTAAAAATAGTATTGATTTGTGGAATAAGTGCAAATATGCTTTTATCTCTAAGTATTTTCCTCCCGCTAAGATCATCTCTCTTAGAAACGATATCATGAATTTTAAGCAACTTGATCATGAACATGTTGCACAAGCTTGGGAGAGGATGAAATTAATGATACGTAATTGCCCTACACATGGTTTGAATTTATTGATGATTATACAAAAAATTTATGCCGGATTGAATTTTGCTTCTAGACATCTTTTAGATTCGGCCGCGGGAGGCACTTTTATGGAGATCACTTTAGGAGAAGCTACTAAACTCCTAGATAATATTATGGCTAATTATTCTCAATGGCACACTGAAAGATCTACTAATAAGAAAGTGCATGCGATAGAAGAAATTAATGTTTTGAGTGGAAAGATGGATGAACTTATGAAATTATTTGCTAATAATAGTGTTTCTTCTGATCCTAATGATATGCCTTTGTCTACTTTAATTGAGAATAATAATGAATCTATGGATGTGAATTTTGTTGGTAGGAATAATTTTGGAAACAACACGTATAGAGGAAACTTTAATCCTAGGTCGTATCCTAGTAATTCCTCTAATAATTATGGTAAGGGACATTTACATATGTGCCCCTAACTCGAACCCACTACTCAGATTTGCCCCTAATTTTGAAGCATGCTCAAATTTGCCCCTCCGCCGTTAAGTCACTACTCAGAAATGCCCTTCCGTACAGTACTGTAGCACTTTCCGTCCAATACTATAGCACTTTCCGTCTGCTACAGTACACATGGACCTTTGACGGTCAAAGGCCTTTGACTGGACGGAAGGGCATTTCTGAGTAGTGACTTAACGGCAGAGGGGCAAATTTGATCATGCTTTGAAATTAGGGGCAAATCTGAGTAGGTGGTTCGAGTTAGGGGCAGAAATGCAAATGGCCCTTATGGTAATTCCTACAACAATTCTTATGAAAATTTTAATAAGATACCCTCTGATTTTGAATCTCATATTAAAGAATTTATTACTTCGCAAAAGAATTTCAATGCTTTGATTGAAGAAAAATTGCTTAAGATTGATGAGTTGGCTAGGAACGTTGATATAATTTCTCTTGATATTGATTTTTCGAAACTTAGATCTAGTCCACCTAAGCATGATATCAATGAGTCTCTCAAAGCCATGAGAATTGATGACCCACAAGTATAGGGGATCTACCGTAGTCCTTTCGATAAGTAGGAGTGTCGAACCCAACGAGGAGCAGAAGGAAATGATAAGCGGTTTTCAGCAAGGTATTCTTTGCAAGCACTGAAATTATAGGTAATAGATAGTTTTGTGATAAGATAATTTGTAACGAGCAACAAGTAACAAAAGTAAATAAAATGCAGCAAGGTGGCCCAATCCTTTTTGTAGCAAAGGACAAGCCTGGACAAACTCTTATATAGAAGAAAGCGCTCCCGAGGACACATGGGAATTATAGTCAAGCTAGTTTTCATCATGTTCATATGATTCACGTTCGGTACTTTGATAATTTGATATGTGGGTGGACCGGTGCTTGGGTGCTGCCCTTACTTGGAAAAACATCCCACTTATGATTAACCTCTATTGCAAGCATCCGCAACTACAACAAAAGTATTAAGGTAAACCTAACCATAGCATGAAACATATGGATCCAAATCAGCCCCTTACGAAGCAACACATAAACTAGGGTTTAAGCTTCTGTCACTCTAGCAACCCATCATCTACTTATTAGTTCCCAATGCCTTCATCTAGGCCCAAATAATGGTGAAGTGTCATGTAGTCGACGTTCACATAACACCACTAGAGGAGAGACAACATACATCTCATCAAAATATCAAACGAATACCAAATTCACATGACTACTAATAGCAAGACTTCTCCCATGTCCTCAGGAACAAACGTAACTACTCACAAAGCATATTCATGTTCATAATCAGAGGGGTATTAATGTGCATATAGGATCTAAACATACGATCTTCCACCAAGTAAACCAACTAGCATCAACTACAAGGAGTAATCAACACTACTAGCAACCCACATGTACCAATCCCAGACTTAGAGACAAGAATTGGATACAAGAGATGAACTAGGGTTTGAGAGGAGATGGTGCTGGTGAAGATGTTGATGGAGATTGACCCCCTCCCGATGAGAGGATCGTTGGTGATGACGATGGCGATGATTTCCCCCCTCCCGGAGGGAAGTGTCCACGGCAGAACAGCTCCGCCGGAGCCCTAGATTTGTTCCGCCAAGGTTCCGCCTTGTGGCGGCGGAGTCTCGTCCAAAAAGCTTGCTTATGATTTTTTCCTCAACGAAAGACTCCATATAGCAGAAGATGGGCATCGAAGGGCCACCAGGGGGCCCACGAGGCAGGGGGCGTGCCCAGGGGGGTAGGGCGCGCCCCCACCCTCGTGGCTGGTGAGTGACCCCCCTCTGGTACTTCTTGTGCTCAGTATTTTTTATATATTCTGAAAATAACTTCCGTGAAGTTTCAGGACTTTTGGAGCTGTGCAGAATAGGTCTCTAATATTTGCTCCTTTTCCAGCCTAGAATCCCAACTGCCAGCATTCTCCCTCTTTATGTAAACCTTGTAAAATAAGAGAGAATAGGCATAAGTATTGTGACATAATGTTTAATAACAACCCATAATGCAATAAATATCGATATAAAAGCATGATGCAAAATGGACGTATCAACTCCCCCAAGCTTAGACCTCGCTTGTCCTCAAGCGAAAGCCGAAATTGAAAAATATGCCCACATGTTTAGAGATAGAGGTGTCGATAAAAATAAAATACGGATATGAGGGAATCATGATCATTCTTAGAACAACAGCTTATATAATTATTGTCATATGATCTCTTATGCTAGAGTAATAATGCAATCACAATTTCAAGTATGAATCATAAACTTCACTGAAAACTAACAAACTATAATCTCAGTCATTGGAGCAATTGCAATTTATCATAACATAGGAAAGAGTCAATATAAGAGCTTTTACGCAAGTCCACATACTCAACTATCATATAGTCTTTCACAATTGCTAACACTCACACAATACTTATGGATATGGAGTTTTAATCGGACACAGAGAAAGATAGGGGCTTATAGTTTTGCCTCCCAATGTTTTACCTCAAGGGTAATGTCAACAATAATAGTTCATGAAAACTCACATCCAATTAGCCATATATGCCAGGATCTTTCCAACATATTGTGCTTGCCAAAAGGTAAAATGTAAAAAGGAAAGGTGAGGATCACCATGACTCTTATGTAAGGTAGGAGATAAAAGTAAAAGATAGGCCCTTCGCAGAGGGAAGCAGAGGTTGTCATGCGCTTTTATGGTTGGATGCACAAAATCTTAATGCGAAAGAATGTCACTTTATATTGCCACTTGTGATATGGACCTTTATTATGCAGTCCGTCGCTTTTATTTCTTCCACATCACAAGATCATATAAAGCTTATTTTCTCCCACACTAATAAGTCATACATATTTAGAGAGCAATTTTTATTGCTTGCATCGATGACAACTTACTTGAAGGATCTTACTCAATCCATAGGTAGATATGGTGGACTCTCATGGCAAAACTGGGTTTAAGGGTATTTGGAAGCACAAGTAGTATCTCTACTTGGTGCAAAGAGTTTAGCTAGCATGAGGGGGAAAGGCATTGATAACCCACAAGTATAGGGGATCGCAACCGTTTTCAAGGGTAGAGTATTCAACCCAAATTTATTGATTCGGCACAAGGGGAGCCAAAGAATATTCTCAAGTATTAGCAGCTGAGTTGTCAATTCAACCACACCTGGAAACTTAATATTTGCAGCAAAGTATTTAGTAGCAAAGTAATATGATAGTAGTGGTAACGATAGCAAAAGGTAATGATAGAAAAAGTAATGTTTTTGGTATTTTGTAGTGATGATAGCAATAGCAATGGAAAAGTAAATAAGCGAAGAACAATATATGGAAAGCTCGTAGGCAATGGATCGGTGATAGAGAATTATGCCGGATGCGGTTCATCATGTAACAGTCATAACCTAGGGTGACACAGAACTAGCTCCAATTCATCAATGTAATGTAGGCATGTATTCCAAATATAGTCATACGTGCTTATGGAAAAGAACTTGCATGCCATCTTTTGTCCTACCCTCCCGTGGCAAGGGGGTCCTAATGGAAACTAAGGGATATTAAGGCCTCCTTTTAATAGAGTACCGGACCAAAGCATTAACACATAGTGAATACATGAACTCCTCAAACTATGGTCATCACCGGTAAGTATCCCGATTATTGTCACTTCGGGGTTAACAGATCATAACACATAATAGGTGACTATAGACTTGCAAGATAGGATCAAGAACTCTCATATATTGATGAAAACATAATAGGTTCAGATCTGAAATCATGGCACTCGGGCCCTAGTGACAAGCATTAAGCATAGCAAAGTCATAGCAACATCAATCTCGGAACATAGTGGATACTAGGGATCAAACCCTAACAAAAATAACTCGATTACATGATAAATCTCATCCAACCCATCACCTTCCAGCAAGCCTATGATGGAATTACTCACGCACGGCGGTGAGCATCATGAAATTGGCGATGGAGGATGGTTGATGATGACGATGGTGATAGATTCCCCTCTCCGGAGCCCCGAACGGACTCCAGATCAGCCCTCCCGAGAGGTTTTAGGGCTCGGCGGCGGCTCCGTATCGTAAAATGCGACAAATCCTTCTCTCTGATTTTTCATGTCGATGCAAGCTTTAACACCTATCCGGATGACTCTGAGTAGCAAACCGGATACATATAGTGGAGCAACCATTAGGAATAGCTCCAAGTGGAACATAGTAGCAACATCTACAATATGAAATCAATATTTGCAAAGAACACACATATCTGAATGTTGCAGACCCTTTGACTAACACTTCTCTCATAAGCATAACATGATCAAACCCTAGAACTCATTGAGTGTTAAACACATGGTGATGTGAACTAGATTATTGACTCTAGTAAACTCTTGGGTGTTAATCACATGGCAATGTGAACTAGATTATTGACTCTAGTAAACTCTTCGGGTGTTAGTCACATGGCGATGTGAACTATGAGTGTTAATCACATAACGATGTGAACTAGATTATTGACTCTAGTGCAAGTGGGAGACTCTTGGAAATATGCCCTAGAGGCAATAATAAAATGGTTATCATTATATTTCCTTGTTCATGATAATTGTCTATTGTTCATGCTATAATTGTATTAACCGGAAACCGTAATACATGTGTGAATACATAGACCACAACATGTCCCTAGTAAGCCTCTAGTTGACTAGCTCGTTGATCAATAGATGGTTATGGTTTCCTGACCATGGACATTGGATGTCATTGATAACGGGATCACATCATTAGGAGAATGATGTGATGGACAAGACCCAATCTTAAGCGTAGCACAAGATCGTGAAGTTCGTTTGCTAAAGCTTTTCTAATGTTAAGTATCATTTCCTTAGACCGTGAGATTGTGCAACTCCCGGATACCGTAGGAATGCTTTGGGTGTACCAAACGTCACAACGTAACTGGGTGGCTATAAAGGTGCATTACAGGTATCTCCGAAAGTGTTTGTTGGGTTGGCATGAATCGAGACTGGGATTTGTCACTCCGTATGACAGAGAGGTATCTCTGGGCCCACTCGGTAATGCATCATCATAATGAGCTCAATGTGACTAAGGAGTTGGTCACGGGATCATGCATTACGGAACGAGTAAAGAGACTTGCCGATAACAAGATTGAACAAGGTATAGGGATACCGACGATCGAATCTCGGGCAAGTAACATACCGATAGACAAAGGGAATTGTATACGGGATTGATTGAATCCCCGACATCGTGGTTCATCTGATGAGATCATCGTGGAACATGTGGGAACCAATATGCGTATCCAGATCCCGCTATTGGTTATTGGCCGGAGAGATGTCTCGGTCATGTTTGCATGGTTCCTGAACCCGTAGGGTCTACACACTTAAGGTTCGGTGACGCTAGAGTTGTTATGGGAAATAGTATGTGGTTACTGAAGGTTGTTTGGAGTCCCGGATGAGATCCCGGACATGACGAGGAGTTCCAGAATGGTCCGGAGGTGAAGATCGATATATTGGACGAAGGGTATTGGAGTCCGGAATTGTTCCGTGGGTACCGGGTGACGACCAGCGTGTCCGAAAGGGGTTTCGGAGGCCCCGAAAAGCGTTGGGGGGCCTTATGGCCCAAGGGCAGGGGGCACATCAGCCCAGTAAGGGGCTGAGCGCCCCTCCCAGCCCATCTCACGTAACCTGGAGAGGTGGGGGCGCCTCCCCTAGGGCAGCCACCCCTCCCATCTTGGGGGGCAAGTTTCCTAGGGGTGGGGGCGCCCAAACCCATCTAGGGGTTCCTCTGTGGCCGCCGCCCCTCACCTAGGGAACCCTAGGGCACATCCTCCTCCCCTCCCCCTATATATAGTGAGGGAGAGAGAGGGAAACCACACCCTTCCCCTGGCGCAGCCCCTCCCCATCTCCTACACCTCCTCCTCCTCCGTAGCGCTTGGCGAAGCCCTGCCGGAGAACCACAAGCTCCATCACCACCACGTCGTCGTGCTGTCGGAGTTCTCTCTCAACTTCTCCTCTCCCTTTGCTGGATCAATAAGGAGGACACGTCCCCGGGCTGTACGTGTGTTGAACGCGGAGGCGCCGTTGTTCGGCGCTTAGATCGGAATCGACCGCGGTCTGAATCGCTGTGTGTACGACTCCACCAACCGTGTTCTTGTAACGCTTCCGCTTAGCGATCTTCAAGGGTATCAAGATGCACTCCCTCTCTCTCGTTGCTAGTATCTCCTAGATTGATCTTGGTGACAAGTAGGAATTTTTTTAATTATTGCTACGTTCCCCAACAGTGGTATCTGAGCTAGGTCTATGCGTAGATTCTATGCACGAGTAGAACACAAAGCAGTTGTGGGCGATGATTTGTTCAATTTGCTTACCGTTACTAGTCTTATCTTGATCCAGTGGCATTGTGAGATGAAGCGGCCCGGACCGACCTTACACGTACGCTTACGTGAGACTGGTTCCATCGACTAACATGCACTTGATGCATAAGGTGGCTGGCGGGTGTCTGTCTCTCCCACTTTAGTCGGATCGGATTCGATGAAAAGGGTCCTTATGAAGGGTAAATAGCAATTGGCATATCACCATTGTGGTTTTGCGTAGGTAAGAAACCTTCATACTAGAAACCCATAGCAGCCACGTAAAACATGCAACAACAATTAGAGGATGTCAAACATGTTTTTGCAGGGTTTGCTATGTGATGTGATATGGCCAAAAGGATGTGATGAATGATATATGTGATGTATGAGATTGATCATGTTCTTGTAGTAGGAATCATGACTTGCATGTCGATGAGTATGACAACCGGCAGGAGCCATAGGAGTTGTCTTAATTTATTTATGACCCGCGTGTCAATGAAAACGCCATGTAATTACTTTACTTTATTGCTAACCGTTAGCCATAGTAGTAGAAGTAATAGTTGGCGAGGCAACTTCATGAAGACACGATGATGGAGATCATGGTGTCATGCTGGTGATGGTGGTGTTCATGCCACGCCTCGAAGATGGAGATCAAAGGCGCAAGATGATATTGGCCATATCATGTCACTTTATGATTTGCATGTGATGTTTGTCATGTTTACATCTTATTTGCTTAGAACGACGATAGCATAAATAAGTTGATCCCTCACTAAAATTGCAAGAAAGTGTTCCCCCTAACTGTGCACCATTGCGAAGGTTCGTTGTTTCGAAGCACCACGTGATGATCGGGTGTGATGGATTCTAACGTTCGAATACAACGGGTGTAAGCCAGTTTTACACATGCAAAACACTTAGGTTGACTTGGTGAGCCTAGCATGTACATACATGGCCTCGGAACACAAGAGAACGAAAGGTCGAACATGAGTCGTATAGTAGATACGATCAACATGGAGATGTTCACCGTTGATGACTTGTCCGTCTCACGTGATGATCGGACACGACCTAGTCGCTTCGGATCATGTATCACTTAGATGACTAGAGGGATGTCTATCTGTGTAGCGACCAGACCTCAAACAGTCTGATCTCTGTGCTAAGGTGTCATCCCTGGATCAGTAATGCTGACACCACAAAGTACTCGGAGGATTTATAACAGAGTAGCAATCACACACTTATTACATCGAGTGTCTCAATAGAGAACTTATTACAATAAATATGGCTTAAGGCCATCTAATAACTATAACAGTGGAAGGCTTGGAAGATAAGTGAGTCCATCAACTCCAACGGCATCACTGAGTATAGAACCACGACCTAAAACTCCTTAATCGTCGTCTGAAAAGGTCTCAACATTAATGTTGCAGCCCGAAATGGGTCAGCACATGGAATATGCTGGCAAAGTAACACATAGAGAGTAATGGAATGAAACAGCTATACTATATGCATATTTGGCTGGTGGAAAGCTCTATGGTTACAGTTTTGCGTAAAGCCAATTTTTCCCTACTGCAAAGGAATAAATTTTATTTAACTATCATGGTAGTTGTTAAACATTGAGAATGGTTGACAGCATTCTCAATCCCAATTAAGCATCATCATTAAACAAAACCCAACAAAATTAATTTTAGAGTAACATGTTGAGATTCACATGATAATCCAAGTACTAGATACTCAAGATGTCCATAACCGGGGACACGGCTAACCATGATTAGTTTATACACTCTGCAGAGGTTTGCGCACTTTTCCCCACAAGACTCGATCGCCTCCGTTTGGTTTCTCGCACTACATGGTGTTTGAGAAACGGATGACCGAGACATAGTCTTTCAGAAGCGCTAGCACCTTACGATGGATAGACCGTTACACCTACTTTCCCCTACATCTGCTAGTCTACCCTGTAAGAGTTCGCACGACTTAATCAACTATGCTAGAGCCCATAATAGCTTGTGGCTGCACACGGAAGTTTCTAGTATGAAAAATCTCATGATCCCTTTGGGCCTGGGTGGCGGTCCATAAAGAAAAACAGGCAATCCTGGAATACCCAGGTACCTCAATCCACCCAGATGTGTGTTTAAGTTGCCACCTTAGATAAACCATTAATTAACAAACTCACATCTGTCATGGATATCACTCACCCAATCCACGTCTACTAGCATAGCATGGCATAATAGGCAAACGTAGAAGTAACTCCCAAAGGTTTGATAATATAACAGGTAATAGGTACTACCTCAACTACTTCCCATCCCACAATTTAATTAGATCCTAATCATGCAATGTTTGAGGATTGATCTAATGCAATAAAACTGGGTAGTAGGAGGTATGATCAAAGTGTTACTTGCCTTGCTGATGATCCGCGAAACCTAGAGATTCGAAGTAACAGGCGGCGCACTCCGGGTATTCTATCGCAGACAAACAAACAAGCATACAATAAGTATTCATCTAATGCACGGGTAAAACTCAAATAAGAGATCTAACCAGAAGGTTCAACTTAAGAACTCCGGTTTGCAAAAAGAATCAAATCAAACGAAGCAACGAAAGTCAAACGGCAAAAGAAACAAGCTTCGTTTACTATTCTGGATCTAGGGCAATTTTTACAGTGGCAAAAACTTGTTTAAGTTGGTTAAACGGATAGAGGGTTTCGAGACGAAACTCCAGGCGCTTGAATCGCCTGATTCCGATAAACGAGCGAAAAGTTATACTAAAACGAAAATCGGATTAGGAATCGCGATCAGAAAAATCGCGGATTTAATCCGAGAAAAAGAAAAACGACGAACGTTCGCTAGAACGAACGAACGGACGAACGCTCGCTAAATAAATAAACCGGAAAAACCGATCTATTTAAAAAAACCGAAACTAAAAAAAATAAAAAACCGCGACCTTCCTTTTTTCTCTTTTTTTTACCTCGTGAGGCGGGTCGGCGGCGGCTCCGGCGGCGGTGGCGGGCGCGCGGATCGAGGCGCGGCTAGGGTTAGGGTTGGCGGCGGCTCTGGTGGGCTGGGGCGGCTCGGGCGGCGGCTATTTAAAGGCTGCCCCCGGGCGGAGTCCCGCTCGGGTACGGCCCAAAGTCGGTTCGCGTTTTTTTAATTATTCCGCGCAGAAAAACAAATAAAAGAAATACTAAACAGACTCCAAAAATCCCGAAATAAACTTTCCCAGGCTTCTAAAATCAAGCCGCACAAGGTGAACATTTATTTGGGGCCTAAATGCAATTTTGAAAAACGCACATTTTTCCTAAATTCAAATAAAATACCGAAAAACTCCGAAATAAAATCTTATTTGATTTTATTATTAAATCCTCAATATTTCTTTATTTTGGGAAAGTCATTTTATTCCCTCTCTCATATTTTTGTAATAGAAATAATTGATGATAAAATAATTAAAATCAAATGATCCTATTCTCAAAATTTGAGAAAACTCAAATATGAAAATAACGAAATCCCCAACTCTCTCCGTGGGTCCTTGAGTTGCGTGGAATTTCTAGGATCAAAACCAAAAGCAAATAAATTATGATATGCAATGATGGTCTAATGTATAACATTCCAAATTGAAAATTTGGGATGTTACAAACCTACCCCCCTTAAGATGAATCTCGCCCTCGAGATTCGGGTTGGCTAGAAAATAGGTGAGGGTGGTCCTTGAGCAAATCTTCCTCTCGCTCCCAGGTGGCTTCATCCTCCGTGTGGTGGCTCCACTGAACCTTACAAAACTTGATAACCTTGCTGCGGGTGACTCGACTGGCATACTCTAGAATCTTAACTGGTTTCTCCTCATAGGTCAAATCGTTATCCAACTGAATTGCTTCCAATGGCACTGTGTCTCTTAAGGGTATGTCAGCCATCTCCGCGTGGCACTTCTTTAACTGAGAAACGTGGAACACATCATGAACTCCTGACAATCCTTCAGGCAATTCCAACTTGTAGGCCACTTCTCCCATACGTTCCAATACTCGGTATGGTCCTACAAATCATGGCGCTAACTTTCCTTTAACACCAAAGCGCTTTGTTCCCCGAAGTGGAGATACTCGAAGATAAGCTCTATCTCCAACTTCGTAAACTGTCTCCTTGCGTTTAGAATCTGCATAACTCTTCTGTCTGGACTGGGCTATCTTGAGCCTATCGCGAATCAATTTCACCTTCTGTTCAGACTCCTTAATCAAGTCAGGTCCAAACAACTGGCGGTCTCCAACTTCATCCCACGACAACGGTGTCCTGCACCTCCTTCCGTACAAGGCTTCGAAAGGGGCCATCTTTAAACTGGATTGATAGCTGTTGTTGTAAGAGAACTCTGCATACGGCAAATTCTCGTCCCAACTAGATCCATAATCTAGCGCACAAGCTCTCAGCATGTCCTCCAAAATCTGATCGACTCTCTCGGTCTGTCCATCTGCCTGTGGATGAAAAGCTGTGCTAAACTCTAGCCTGGTACCCAAAGTTTCGTGCAACTGATTCCAGAACTTTGAGGTAAACTGGGTTCCTCTATCTGATACTATACTCCTCGGAACTCCATGTAAGCATACAATCCTGGTCATGTATATCTTTGCCAACTTAGCACTGGTGTAAGTGGTCTTTACCGGGATGAAATGAGCTACTTTCGTCAACCGATCAACTACAACCCAAATTGAGTCATAGACTGAACGAGTCCTGGGTAATCCCGTGATAAAATCCATGCCTAACTTATCCCACTTCCATTCGGGTATCGGCAATGGCTGTAGCAATCCTGCTGGCTTCTGATGCTCTGCCTTTACTCTCTGACATACATCACAAACTGCTACATACTCCGCAATATCTTTCTTCATTCCGGTCCACCAGAAAATATCCTTCAAATCCAAATACATCTTGGTATTTCCTGGGTGAATCGAATATGGTGAATCGTGTGCCTCTTGCAGAATCAACTTCCTGATCTCCGGGTCATTGGGCACATAAACACGGTCTTCAAACCATAGGGTGTCGTGCTCATCCTCACGAAATCCTTTAGCCTTTCCTTCGCTCATTTTCTCCTTTATAGAGGCAATCTCCTTGTCAGTCTTCTGAGCTTCTCTGATTCTATCCATCAAAGTTGACTGAATCTCCAATGCTGCTACATAGCCTCTCGGAACTATTTCCAAACATAGTTCACGAAGATTTTCGGCTAACTCCCTTGGTATTTCTCCCATCATTAGTGTATTGACATGGCTTTTGCGGCTTAATGCGTCAGCTACTACATTAGCCTTTCCGGGATGGTAATGCAATCTCATATCATAATCCTTGATGAGCTCCAACCATCTCCTTTGTCTGAGGTTCAACTCCTTCTGCGTGAAAATGTACTTCAAACTCTTGTGATCCGTGTACACCTCACAATGATTTCCAATGAGGAAATGTCTCCAAGTCTTTAGTGCATGCACTACGGCTGCTAACTCCAAATCATGCGTAGCATAATTCAACTCATGAGGCTTAAGCTGTCTTGAGGCATATGAAACAACTCTCCCTTCCTGCATAAGCACTGCTCCAAGTCCTCGACGTGAAGCGTCGCAATACACCTCATAATCCTTGGTCTGGTCTGGCAAAATCAACACTGGTGAAGTAACCAAGCGTTTCTTCAACTCCTGGAAACTAGCCTCACACTCCTCAGTCCATATGAACTTGGTATCCTTCTTTCAACAACTCCGTCATAGGCTTCGTAATCTTTGAGAAATTCTCAATGAATCTCTGGTAGTATCCCGCGAGTCCAAGGAAACTCCGGATCTCTCCAACTGTTGTTGGTGCCTCCCACTTGGTCATGATATCAACTTGAGTGGGATCTACTGATATACCTTCTCCGGATATAACGTGTCCGAGGAATCCTACTTCCTTCAACCAAAACTCACATTTGCTGAACTTGGCATACAACTGATGTTCTCTGAGCTTCTCAAGTACCAATCGCAAATGCTCCTTATGCTCCTCTTCACTTTTCGAGTAAACCAGAATATCATCAATGAACACCACGACGAACTTATCCAAGAACTCCATAAACACTTTGTTCATCATGTTCATAAAATAGGCAGGTGCGTGAGTCAGACCAAATGACATAACGGTATACTCGTACAGCCCATACCTGGTGGTAAAAGCTATCTTAGGTATATCCTATTCTCGAATCTTCAACTGGTGGTATCCTGATCGCAGATCGATCTTGGAAAATACCTTAGCTCCTTGCAATCGATCAAACAGATCATTGATCATTGGTAGTGGGTACTTGTTCTTGATGGTTACTTCATTCAATCCTCGATAATCAACAACCATCCTTAATGATCCATCCTTTTTCTCCACTAGAAGTACTGGCGATCCCCAAGGCGAAGAACTTGGGCGAATAAAACCTTTATCCAGTAACTCCTTAATCTGCTTCTTAATCTCCACCAAATCCTTTGCAGGCATCCTGTATGGTCTCTTTGATATTGGCCCTGTGCCTGGCAATAGCTCAATCAAAAACTCAATATCTCTATCCGGTGGCATGCCTGGCAACTCTTCTAGAAATACTTCAGGGAAATCCCTTACCACTGGTACTTCCTCCTGCACAACTCCTGTTAAACTATTTACTTGAGTCCCTTTTGGCACATGTCGGGATACATACTTGATCCTTCTCCCTTCTGGGGTGGTAAGCAAAATTGTCTTACTGGCGCAATCGATGTTTCCTCCGTACATCGACAACCAATCCATACCCAGAATTACATCCAATCCTTGTGATTCCAAAATGATTAATTCCGAGGGAAACACATGCCTACCTATACTCAATGGCACTTGAAAACATCCTTGACTGGCCATATACTCCGCTCCTGGTGAGCTTACTAGCATAGGTGTTCTAAGAACCTTAGTGGGCAAGTTATACTTATCCACAAATCCCTTTGATATGTATGAATGCGATGCACCAGTATCAAAAAGAACGAGTGCAGTAATTGACTTAACCAAAAACTTACCGATTACGGCATCCGGCTGCTCTTCAACCTCCTCCACGTTAACGTGGTTCACCTGTCCCCTGTTGAAAGGGTTCGGCTTCTTCCCAGAGCTTCCATTGCCATTCTGGCCTTCAGGACATTCATTGGCATAATGTCCGGTCTTCTGGCACTTAAAGCAAGTGACTTGGCTCAGGTCTTTCTTGGCTGGGGTTGATGGGTTGGTACGGTTCTGGCCGTTGCTTCCTCCATTGCCATTACCATTCTTGGTGCCGTTGTGATTGTGCGAGCTACCTCCTCCATGGGTATGCTGAAAATGTCCTCCCGATCTAGGGGTAAAACGCGGCTTCTGCTGGGCTCCAGAATTGTACTTCCCTTGTCCATACTTCCTCTTGCAGTTCTCAATTTGCTGCTGCTTGCTTTCAATCATAAGAGCACAGTCTACCAACTCCTGGTAGTTGTTGAAGGTTGCTACCATCAACTGCATGCTCAACTCATCATTCAGTCCTTCCAGAAACTTCTCCTGCTTAGCTGCATCCGTAGCAACGTCATCTGGGGCATAACGTGCTAATTTACTAAAGTCCTCCACATACTGGCCAACTGTCCGTCCTCCTTGGCGCAAGTTGCGAAACTCACGCTTCTTCATGGCCATAGCTCCTGCTGAAACATGGGCAGTACGAAAAGCCTGCTGAAACTGGTCCCAAGTGACAGTGTCGACAGGGAAAGTGGCTGTGAAATTCTCCCACCATGATGCTGCGGGTCCTTCAAGCTGATGTGCGGCAAACTTCACCTTCTCCGCATCTGTGCATCCTGCTGTGGTCAACTCTCTAGCTGTCTTGCGGAGCCAATCATCTGCTACTATCGGCTCAGTGCTACTGGAAAACACCGGCGGATTCAGCCTAAGAAAACGGGCTAAGTGATCAACAGGTGGTGGTGGTGGTGGGTTGTTGTTGTTGTTCCCCTGATTCTGATTCTGGACTAGCAACTGCATCAATGTGTTCTGCTGCTGGATCAACTGGGTGAGCTCCGGTGGAAAGGTAAATCCGGGGTCACGTCTCGGAGGCATCTGAGGGTTTAGAAAAGATGAGATTTAAGAATAGAGGGGGTCTAAAGAGAAAACACTACCCATATGCACATGAGGCAAAAGCAAACAATTCACTTCATTCAATCAAACAAGGGCATACAATCGATCTAACTATCGCAAAAGTGCTCGGACTACTGTATTTACATGGTGGACTACTACTACTGATGAGGTGGTCTACTAGAAATATTCTTCGGTTGCAGACTCCATGATATCTGCTCCGGCTTCATCAACATAGTCATCATCGCTATCATCTGGGTCCGAGTCGGTGTCGTCGATGATGATGTAGTCTTCCGGGCGAATCTCCTTGGGTTCTTCGTCTTCATCTACTGGTGTAGGGCCTCCCATAAATATCCCGATCTTCTTGATCAGATCGTCATTCTTCTCCACCAATACTTCAATTTCCTCTTCATAATCTTCACGTGTAGCCTTGAGTTCTTCCTCCAGTTCCCTGATTCTTGTCCTTGCCTTCTTCAGGTCTATCATGTCGGCGCACATCTGGTTCTCCTGTCGTCGAATGTGCTGGTTTAACTCCTGGATAAAAGCTGCAATTGATCTATCCTTCCTAGTGCTGATCATCTCCCAGTGTTCATCTCGGCGCCCACAAATCTGGTAGATAGTATCCTTGAGATCATTGCGGTAGACTTCTCCAATGCGTCCCATGGCGATGTGAGCTGCCATGCTCTTTCCTAGACTCCAAGTTGGTGCATCAAAAGAAAACTCTATGGGCTCAGTGACTGGCATGAACGTCCTTCCTGGAACTTGAACTTGAATCATCCAGCGCTCTTCTTCAGGTAAAGTGGCGTTGTAGGTTCCGGTGAAGCTTGGTACTCCTATGTTCAGGTATCTAGTGACTTCCTTCAAGTGACGTCCAAAGGGTGTATCATCATCCGGTTGCGTGAACTTGTTCCTTGCATCCGCCATCTTAAAAGTAGAAAAGATGAGAGGTCAGAAGAGAAGAGAGTGAATAGTGATCTAGGTCTTTAGCTTAGTGGTCGTGTCCTACAGTCAGCGTGTGCTCTGATACCATCTCTGTAGCGACCAGACCTCAAACAGTCTGATCTCTGTGCTCAGGTGTCATCCCTGGATCAGTAATGCTGACACCACACAGTACTCGGAGGATTTATAATAGAGTAGCAATCACACACTTATTACATCGAGTGTCTCAATAGAGAACTTATTACAATAAATATGGCTTAAGGCCATCTAATAACTATAACAACGGAAGGCTTGGAAGATAAGTGAGTCCATCAACTCCAACGGCATCACTGAGTATAGAACCACGACCTAAAAACTCCTTAATCGTCGTCTGAAAAGTCTGCAACATTAACGTTGCAGACCGAAATGGGTCAGCACATGGAATATGCTGGCAAAGTAACACATAGAGAGTAATGGAATGAAACAGCTATACTATATGCATATTTGGCTGGTGGAAAGCTCTATGGTTATAGTTTTGGGTAAATCCAATTTTTCCCTATTGCAAAGGAATAAATTTATTTAACTATCATGGTAGTTGTTAAACATTGAGAATGGTTGACAGCATTCTCAATCCCAATTAAGCATCATCATTAAACAAACCCAACAAAATTAATTTTTAGAGCAACATGTTGAGATTCACATGATAATCCAAGTACTAGATACTCAAGATGTCCATAACCGGGGACACGGCTAACCATGATTAGTTTATACACTCTGCAGAGGTTTGCGCACTTTTCCCCACAAGACTCGATCACCTCCGTTTGGTTTCTCGCACTACATGGTGTTTGAGAAACGGATGACCGAGACATAGTCTTTCAGAAGCGCTAGCACCTTACGATGGATAGACCATTACACCTACTTTCCCCTACATCTGCTAGTCTACCTTATAAGAGTTCGCATGACTTAATCAACTATGCTAGAGCCCATAATAGCTTGTGGCTGCACACGGAAGTTTCTAGTATGAAAAATCTCATGATCCCTTTGGGCCTGGGTGGCGGTCCATAAAGAAAAACAGGCAATCCTGGAATACCCAGGTACCTCAATCCACCCAGATGTGTGTTTAAGTTGCCACCTTAGATAAACCGTTAATTAACAAACTCACATCTGTCATGGATATCACTCACCCAATCCACGTCTACTAGCATAGCATGTCATAATAGGCAAACATAGAAGTAACTCCCAAAGGTTTGATAATATAACAGGTAATAGGTGCTACCTCAACTACTTCCCATCCCACAATTTAATTAGATCCTAATCATGCAATGTTTGAGGATTGATCTAATGCAATAAAACTGGGTAGTAGGAGGTATGATCAAAGTGTTACTTGCCTTGCTGATGATCCGCGAAACCTAGAGATTCGAAGTAACAGGCGGCGCACTCCGGGTATTCTATCGCAGACAAACAAACAAGCATACAATAAGTATTCATCTAATGCACGGGTAAAACTCAAATAAGAGATCTAACCAGAAAGTTCAACTTAAGAACTCCGGTTTGCAAAAAGAATCAAATCAAACGAAGCAACGAAAGTCAAACGGCAAAAGAAAACAGGCTTCGTTTACTATTCTGGATCTAGGGCAATTTTTACAGTGGCAAAAACTTGTTTAAGTTGGTTAAACGGATAGAGGGTTTCGAGACGAAACTCCAGGCGCTTGAATCGCCTGATTCTGATAAACGAGCGAAAAGTTATACTAAAACGAAAATCGGATCAGGAATCGCGATCAGAAAAATCACGGATTTAATCCGAGAAAAGAAAAACGACGAACGTTCGCTAGAACGAACGAACGGACGAACGCTCGCTAAATAAATAAACCGGAAAAACCGATCTATTTAAAAAAACCGAAACTAATAAAATAAAACCGCGACCCTTTTTTTCTCTTTTTTACCTTGGGAGGCGGGTCGGCGGCGGCTCCGGCGGGCGCGCGGATCGAGGCGCGGCTAGGGTTAGGGTTGGCGGCGGCTCTGGTGGGCTGGGGCGGCTCGGGCGGTGGCTATTTAAAGGCTGCCCCCGGGCGGAGTCCCGCTCGGGTACGGCCCAAAGTCGGTTCGCGTTTTTTTAATTATTCCGTGCAGTAAAACAAATAAAAGAAATACTAAACGGCTCCAAAAATCCCGAGATAAATTTTCCCGGGCTTCTAAAATCAATCCGCACAAGGTGAACATTTATTTGGGGCCTAAATGCAATTTTGAAAAACGCACATTTTTCCTAAATTCAAATAAAATATCGAAAAACTCCGAAATAAAATCTTATTTGATTTTATTATTAAATCCTCAATATTTCTTTATTTTGGGAAAGTCATTTTATTCCCTCTCTCATATTTTTGTAATAGAAATAATTGATGATAAAATAATTAAAATCAAATGATCCTATTCGCAAAATTTGAGAAAACTCAAATATGAAAATAACGAAATCCCCAACTCTCTCCGTGGGTCCTTGAGTTGCGTGGAATTTCTAGGATCAAAACTAAAAGCAAATAAATTATGATATGCAATGATGGTCTAATGTATAACATTCCAAATTGAAAATTTGGGATGTTACAATCTGAGTGGGAGTTCATTGAATAATTTGATTAGATGAACTTAATCATCATGAACATAGTCTAAATTGTCTTTGCAAATTATGTTGTGAATTAATAGCTCGCACTTTGGCTCTTTGTTTTAATACGTTCCTAGAGAAGGACTAAGTTGAAAGATATTGTAAGCAATTGTGCGGTCTAGGGCCGTAGTCTCAGGATTGTCCTCGCTACTACACAGAAGGCTTCTGTCCTTGATGCAACGCTCGGTGTACCAACCCCTCTGGTGTCGTCTGTGGATGTTGTGAACATCTGGTAGACACGTTCTGATGACTACTTGATAGTTTAGTGCGCCATGCTTTACGGCTTAGAGTCAGGGCTCCAAAAGCGTTTGAACGCCATAGAACATATGAGATGTTCGAAGAGCTGAAATTGGTATTTCAGGCTCATGCCCGTGTTGAGAGGTTGAGGCCTCTGACAAGAGCTTTTCCTACAAGATGGAGGAGAATAGCTCAGCCAGTGAGCATGTGCTCATAATGTATGGGTACTTCAATCACTTGAATCAAGTGGGAGTTAATCTTCTAGATAAGAGAGTGATTGACAAAAGTTCTCCAGTCGCTATCACCAAGCTACTAGATTTCGTGATGAACTATAACATGCAAGGGAAGATAATCCCGAAGTTGTTCATTATGCTTAAGGCCGTAAAGGTATAAATCAAGAAGGAGCATCAAGTGTTGATGGTTAACAAGAGCACTGGTTTCAAAGAAGGGCAAGGGAAAGAAGGGAAACTTCTTGAATGGCAAGCCAGTTGCCGCTCCAGTGAAGAAACCCAAAAACCCAAACCCGAGACAAAGTGCTTCTATTAGGGGAATGGTCACTGGTAACGGAACTGCCCCAAATACTTGGTAGATAAGAAGGCTGTCAACTTCAACAAAAGTATATTTGATATATGTGTGTTATTGATGTGTACCTTACTAGTACTCCTAGTAGCACCTGGGTATTAGATACCGGTTCAGTTGCTAATATTGGTAACTCAAAACAAAAGCCACGGAATTAATGGAGACTAGCTAAGGCCGGGGTGACGATGTGTGTTGGAAGTGTTTCCAAGGTTGATGTGATCACCATCGCACGCTCCCTCTACCTTTGGGATTAGTGTTGAACCTAGATAAATGTTGTTTGCATTGGTGTCTGCGTTGAGCATGAACATGATTAGATCATGTTTATTGCAATATGGTTATTCATTTAAGTTAGAGAATAATGGTTATTCTGATTACATGAATAATACCTTCTATGGTCATGCACCCAATGCGAATGGTTTATTGAATTCCGGTCGTAGTTATACACATGTTCATAACATTGATGCCAAAAGATGTAGAGTTGATAATGATAGTACCACTTTCATGTTGCACTGCCGCTTAGGTCATATTGGTGTAAAGCGCATGAAAGAACCTCCATGCTAATGGACTTTTGAAGTCACTTGATTTTGAATCACTTGACACATGCGACCCATGCCTCTTTGGAAAGATGACTAAAACCCCGTTCTTTGGAACAATGGAACGGGCAAGGGACTTGTTCGAAATCATACATGATGATGTGTGCGGTCCGATGAGCGTTGACATGCGCGATGGATGTCATTATTTTCTCACCTTCACCGGTGAATGGAGTATATATGGGTATATTTACTTAATGAAGCATAAGTCTGAAATGTTTGAAAAGTTCAAGCAATTTCAGAGGTAAGTTGAGAATCATCATAACAAAAAAGATCAAGTTCCTTCAATCTGATCAAAGGGAAAGTATCCGAGTTATGAGTTTGGCAATCACTAAAGACAAGGTCGAATCATTTCACAGTTGATGCTGCCTGGAACACCATAGCATGATGGTGTGTCCGAACGTCGTAATCGAACCTTATTGGATATGGTGTATGATGTCTCTTACCAATCTACCGCTATTTTTGGGGGTTATGCATTAAAGACAATTACAATCACTTTAAATAGGGCACCATCTAAGTCCGTGGAGACGACACCGTATGAACTATGGTTTGGCAAGAAACCGAAGTTGTTGTTTCTTAAGGTTTGGGGCTACCATGCTTATGTCGATAGGCTTCAGTCAGAAAGGCTCGAACACAAAGCGGAAAGTTGTATCTTCATATAATACCCAAACAAGATGATTGGGTATACCTTCTATCTCAGATGTGAGGGCAAAGTGTTTGTCGCTAAGAACATGTCCTTTCTTGAGAAAGAGTTGCTCTCGAAAGAATTGAGTGGGAGGAAGATAGAACTTGATGAGGTTGTTGAACCTTCACTTCAACCAGAGAGTAGCGCAGCACAGAAAGATGTTTCTGTGGCAACTACATCAGTTGAAGAGAAAGCTAATCATGATGATCATGAAGCTTCAGATCAAATTACTATCGAACCTCGTAGGTCGACAAGGGTGTGTACAACTTCTCAGTGGTAACCCTGTCTTAAAGGTCATGCTATTGGACAACGATGAACCTATGAGCTATGAAGAAGCGATGGTGGGCCCGGATTCCAACAAATGGCTAGAAGCCATGAAATCCAAGATAGGATCCATGTTGAGAACAAAGTATGGACTTTGATGGACTTGCCCGATGAACGGCGAGCCATTGAGAATAAATGGATATTTAAGAGAAGACAGACGCTGATGGTAATGTCACCATTTTTGAAGCTCGACTTGTCTCAAAGAAGTTTCTGACAAGTTCAAGGAGTTGACTATGATGAGACTCTCTCAATCATAGCGATGCTAAAGTCTGTTAGAACGATGTTAGCAGTTGCTGCATTTCATTTACGAAATCAGGCAGATGGATGTCAAAACAAAGTTTCCTTGCTGGTTTTCATAAGGAAAGGTTGTATGCGATACAACCAAAAGGTTTTTGTTAGTCCTAAGGATGCTAAAAGGTATGCAAACTCCAGCGATCCTTCTATGGACTGGAGCAAGCATCTCGGAGTTGGAACATACGCTCTGATGAGGCGATCAAAGCATTTGCGTTTATACAAAGTTTGCAAGAAAGTGAGTGGGAGCACTACAACATTTCTGATAGCTATATATGGATGACATATTGTTGATCGAAAATGATGTAGAATTTCTAGAAAGCATAAAGGGTTGTTTGAATGGAGTTTTTCAAAGGAAGACCTGTGTAAAACTGCTTACATGTTGGGTATCAAGATCTATAGAGATAGATCAAGACGCCTGATAAGACTTTCACAGAGCACATACCTTGACATGATCTTGAAGGATTTCAAGATGGATCCTTCAAATAAGGAGTTCTTGCCTGAGTTGTGAGGTGTGAAGTTAAGAATTGATGCTCGACAACGGCAGAAGAAAGAGAAATGATGAAAGTCGTCCCCTATGCCTTAGCCATAGGATCTATATGATATGCCATGCTGTGTACCGTGATGTGCCTTGCCACGCATCTGGCAAGGGGTTACAAGAGTGATCCAGGAGTGGATCATTGGACAACAGTCAAAATTGTCCTTGGGAATAAGGAAATTTTTCTTGGTTATGGAGGTGATAAAGAGTTTGGTGTAAAGGGTTACGTCGATGCAAGCTTTAACACCTATCCGGATGACTCTGAGTAGCAAACCGGATACGTATAGTGGAGCAACCATTTGGAATAGCTCCAAGTGGAACATAGTAGCAACATCTACAATATGAAATCGAGATTTGCAAAGAACACACGGATCTGAATATTGTAGACCCTTTGACTAACACTTCTCTCGTAAGCATAACATGATCAAACCTTAGAACTCATTGAGTGTTAAACACATGGTGATGTGAACTAGATGACTGACTCTAGTAAACTCTTGGGTGTTAATAACATGGCGATGTGAACTAGATTATTGACTCTAGTAAACTCTTTGGGTGTTAGTCACATGGCGATGTGAACTATGAGTGTTAATCACATAACGATGTGAACTAGATTATTGACTCTAGTGCAAATGGGACACTGTTGGAAATATGCCCTAGAGGCAATAATAAAATGGTTATTATTATATTTCCTTGTTCATGATAATTGTCTATTGTTCATGCTATAATTGTATTAACCGGAAACCGTAATACATGTGTGAATACATAGACCACAACATGTCCCTAGTAAGCCTCTAGTTGACTAGCTTGTTGATCAATAGATGGTTATGGTTTCCTGACCATGGACATTGGATGTCATTGATAACGGGATCACATCATTAGGAGAATGATGTGATGGACAAGACCCAATCTTAGGCGTAGCACAAGATCGTGAAGTTCGTTTGCTAAAGCTTTTCTAATGTCAAGTATCATTTCCTTAGACCATGAGATTGTGCAACTCCCGGATACCATAGGAATGTTTTGGGTGTACCAAACGTCACAACGTAACTGGGTGGCTATAAAGGTGCATTACAGGTATCTCCGAAAGTGTCTGTAGGGTTGGCACGAATCGAGACTGGGATTTGTCACTCCGTATGACGAAGAGGTATCTTTGGGCCCACTCGGAAATGCATCATCATAATGAACTCAATGTGACTATGGAGTTGGTCACGGAATCATGCGTTACGGAACGAGTAAAGAGACTTGCCGGTAACGAGATTGAATAAGGTATAGGGATACCGACGATCGAATCTCGGGCAAGTAACATACCGATAGACAAAGGGAATTGTATACGGGATTGATTGGATCCCCGACATCGTCGTTCATCTGATGAGATCATCGTGGAACATGTGGGAACCAATATGGGTATCCAGATCCCGCTATTGGTTATTGGCCGGAGAGAAGTCTCGGTCATGTCTGCATGGTTCCCGAACCCGTAGGGTCTACACACTTAAGGTTTAGTGACGCTAGAGTTGTTATGGGAAATAGTATGTGGTTATGAAGGTTGTTCGGAGTCCCGGATGAGATCCCAGACGTGACGAGGAGTTCCGGAATGGTTCGGAGGTGAAGATCGATATATTGGACGAAGGGTATTGGAGTCCGGAATTGTTCCGGGGGTACCGGGTGACGACCAGCGTGTCCGAAAGGGGTTTCAGAGGCCCCGAAAAGTGCTGGGGTGCCTTATGGGCCAAGGGGAGGGGGCACATCAGCCCACTAAGGGGCTGAGCTCCCCTCCCACCCCATCTCACGTAACCTAGAGAGGCGGGGGCGCCTCCCCTAGGGCATCCACCCCTCCCGTCTTGGGGGCAAGTTTTCTAGGGGTGGGGGCGCCCAAACCCATCTAGGGTTTCCTCTGTGGCCGCCGCCCCTCCCCTAGGGAACCCTAGGGCACATCCTCCCCCCCTTCCCCCTATATATAGTGAGGGAGAGAGAGAGAGGGCAGCCGCACCCTTCCCCTGGCGCAGCCCCTCCCCCTCTCCTACACCTCCTCCTCCTCCTCCGTAGCGCTTGGCGAAGCCCTGCCGGAGAACCATGAGCTCCATCACCAGCACGCAGCGTGCTGTCAGAGTTCTCCCTCAACTTTTCCTCTACCGTTGTTGGATCAAGAAGGAGGAGACGTCCCCGGGCTATACGTGTGTCGAACGCGGAGGTGCCGTTGTTCGACAGTTAGATCGGAATCGACCGCGATCTGAATCGCTGTGTGTACGACTCCACCAACCGCGTTCTTGTAACGCTTCCGCTTAGCGATCTTCAAGGGTATGAAGATGCACCCCCTCTCTCTTGTTGCTAGTATCTCCTAGATTGATCTTGGTGACACATAGGAAATTTTTGAATTATTGCTACGTTCCCCAACAGTGGTATCAGAGCTAGGTCTATGCATAGATTCTATGCACGAGTAGAACACAAAGCAGTTGTGGGCGATGATTTGTTCAATTTTCTTACCGTTACTTGTCTTATCTTGATCCGGTGGCATTGTGAGATGAAGCGGCCCGGACCGACCTTACACATACGCTTACGTGAGACTGGTTCCATCGACTGACATGCACTTGATGCATAAGGTGGCTGGCGGGTGTTTGTCTCTCCCACTTTAGTCAGATCGGATCCGATGAAAAGGGTCCTTATGAAGGGTAAATAGAAATTGGCATATCACCGTTATGGTTTTGCGTAGGTAAGAAACATTCTTACTAGAAACCCATAGCAGCCATGTATAACATGCAACAACAATTAGAGGACGTCAAACTTGTTTTTGCAGGGTTTGCTATGTGATGTGATATGGCCAAAAGGATGTGATGAATGATATATGTGATGTATGAGATTGATCATGTTCTTGTAATAGGAATCACGACTTGCATGTAGATGAGTATGACAACCGGCAGGAGCCATAGGAGTTGTCTTAATTTATTTATGACCCGCGTGTCAATGAAAACGCCATGTAAATACTTTACTTTATTGCTAACCGTTAGCCATAGTAGTAGAAGTAATAGTTGGCGAGGCAACTTCATGAAGACACGATGATGGAGATCATGGTGTCATGCCGGTGACGATGGTGTTCATGCCGTGCCTCGAAGATGGAGATCAAAGGCGCAAGATGATATTGGCCATATCATGTCACTTTATGATTTGCATGTGATGTTTGTCATGTTTACATCTTATTTGCTTAGAACAACGGTAGCATAAATAAGATGACCCCTCACTAAAATTTCAAGAAAGTGTTCCCCCTAACTATGCACCGTTGCGAAGGTTCGTTGTTTCGAAGCACCACGTGATGATCGGGTGTGATAGATTCTAACGTTCGAATACAACGGGTGTAAGCCAGATTTACACATGGAAAACACTTAGGTTGACTGGACAAGCCTAGCATGTATAGACATGGCCTCGGATCACAAGAGATCGAAAGGTCGAACAAGAGTCGTATAGTAGATACGATCAACATGGAGATGTTCACCGTTGATGACTAGTCCGTCTCACGTGATGATCGGACACGGCCTAGTCGCTTCGGATCATGTATCACTTAGATGACTAGAGGGATGTCTATCTGAGTGGGAGTTCATTGAATAATTTGATTAGATGAACTTAATTATCATGAACATAGTCTAAATTGTATTTGCAAATTATGTTGTGGATTAATAGCTCGTGCTTTGACTCTTTGTTTTAATACGTTCCTAGAGAAAGACTAAGTTGAAAGATATTGTAAGCAATTATGCGGACTAGGGCCGTAGTCTGAGGATTGTCCTCACGGCTACAAAGAAGGATTCTGTCCTTGATGCACCGCTCGGTGTGCCAACCCCTCTGGGGTCGTCTGTGGATGTTGTGAACATCTGGTAGACACGTTCTGATGACTACTTGATAGTTTAGTGCGCCATGCTTTACGGCTTAGAGTCGGGGCTCCAAAAGCGTTTTGAACGCCATAGAACATATGAGATGTTCGAAGAGATGAAATTGGTATTTCAGGCTCATACCCGTGTTGAGAGTTTGAGACCTCTGACAAGAGCTTTGTCTACAAGATGGATGAGAATAGCTCAGCCAGTGAGCATGTGCTCAGAATGTATGGGTACTTCAATCACTTGAATCAAGTGAGAGTTAATCTTCTAGATAAGAGAGTGATTGACAAAAGTTCTCCAGTCGCTATCACCAAGCTACTAGAGTTTCATGATGAACTATAACATGCAAGGGAAGATAATCCCAGAGCTGTTCATCATGCTTAAGGCCGTAAAGGTAGAAATCAAGAAGGAGCATCAAGTGTTGATGGTTAACAAGAGCACTGGTTTCAAAGAAGGGCAAGGGAAAGAAGGGAAACTTCTTGAATGGCAAGCCAGTTGCCGCTCCAGTGAAGAAACCCAAGAACCCAAACCCGAGACAAAGTGCTTCTATTAGGGGAATGGTCACTGGTAACGGAACTGCCTCAAATACTTGGTAGATAAGAAGGCTGTCAACTTCAACAAAAGTATATTTGATATATGTGTGTTATTGATGTGTACCTTACTAGTACTCCTAGTAGCACCTGGGTATTAGATACCGGTTCACTTGCTAATATTGGTAACTCGAAACAAAAGATATGGAATTAATGGAGACTAGCTAAGGGTGAGGTGACGATGTGTGTTGGAAGTGTTTCCAAGGTTGATGTGATCACCATCGCACGCTCCCTCTACCTTTGGGATTAGTGTTGAACCTAGATAAATGTTGTTTGCATTGGTGTCTGCGTTGAGCATGAACATGATTAGATCATGTTTATTGCAATACGGTTATTCATTTAAGTCAGAGAATAATGGTTATTCTGATTACATGAATAATACCTTCTATGGTCATGCACCCAATGCGAATGGTTTATTGAATCCCGGTCGTAGTTATACACATGTTCATAACATTGATGCCAAAAGATGTAGAGTTGATAATGATAGTACCACTTTCATGTCGCACTGCCACTTAGGTCATATTGGTCTAAAGCGCGTGAAAGAACCTCCATGCTAATGGACTTTTGAAGTCACTTGATTTTGAATCACTTGACACATGCGAACCATGCCTCTTTGGCAAGATGACTAAAACCCCGTTCTTTGGAACAATGGAACGGGCAAGTGACTTGTTGGAAATCATACATGATGATGTGTGCAGTCCGATGAGCGTTGACGCGCGCGGTGGATATCGTTATTTTCTCACCTTCACCGGTGAATTGAGTAGATATGGGTATATTTACTTAATGAAGCATAAGTCTAAAATGTTTGAAAAGTTCAAGCAATTTCAGAGTTAAGTTGAGAATCATCGTAATAAGAAGATCAAGTTCCTTCAATCTGATCAAAGGGAAAGTATCCGAGTTATGAGTTTGTCAATCACTAAAGACAAGGTGGAATCGTTTCACAGTTGATGCCGCCTGGAACACCATAGCTTGATGGTGTGTCCGAACGTCATAATCGAACCTTATTGGATATGGTGTATGATGTCTGACGGTGTCCTGGACTAGGGGGTACTCACCACGTCGTCTCCCGATCAGTTAGATTGGGCCGAGGACCCCATGGCCGCATACTCATGGGCCAGTTTGGACAACTCCTACCGCATACAAGGAAGACTCCAGAAGACTTGGCACCCAAGACAAGGACTCTCCTGAACCCTAGGCCTCCGGTGTCTTATATAAACCGAGGCCAGGCTAGTCAATAGACAATCTCATATTCATTAGATCAGTCTCGTGGTAGACATATGTACTCTGTACTACACCCATTTGAATACAATCAAAAGCACGACGTAGGGTTTTACCTCCATCAAGAGGGCCCGAACCTAGGTAAAATCCCGTGTCCATGTTACCATCGCTCCAAGACGCCTAGCTTAGGACCCCTACTACGAGATACGCCGGATATTGAACCGACATTGGTGCTTTCATTGAGAGTCTGCCAGGGGTTCGTCGCGGTTCGATGGATCTTCAACAAACGCCAAATTAGGTGTTGTAGTTTCAGTTTATTTCATTGTACGTAGATCAATTCTTTTGCCAAAAGAAAGATCTCTGTTGTTCATTGCTATTTTTTCTGCAGATTCGATCCGGCTCCGCGCGCATAGGCCATCAAGGCGAGAAACATGCATAGCTATACGAGTGCCATATGCCAACGTGTGCTAGAAGCAGCGGCTGCTGGAGGCCTAGCGGCCGAACACATCATTGGGGAACACATGCCCTAGGGTACCTGATTAGGGCCAGGTTCGTACGCTGGCTGGACATCAATTCATGGGACCTGCCAAAAACCCGAACTATGGTAATCCAGCAAGGAGACCCTGCCTGTGCCGAACAGTGTTCGGGCCGACAAGAATTCAAATTTGCTGGAAAGTGATCCGGTCCTAGTTCTATTTTCTATATTATTTAATCATGAGACTGTCTATGCTTTTGGCTAACCATCTGTCCCCTATGCATGTCCCACGTGCAAGTGACAGGACCGCCATTGTCCACGTAATAGAGGCAACATATGTTTTTGTTTGCATTGCCACAACACTGACGTGAAGACAAGGACCTCCGAACACACTTGCAATTAAAGCATACAGTGCCATTTGCACTGCCGCAGCAGGCGCAAGACACGCAAATCACAAGAGGCTATCCAAATGATAACACGGTTGCTTTAATCAGTACAAGGAATTAGTTTTTTTCCTCCTAATAAAATTGTTCGCGCAGATAAGTACTGCCGAAGACCTTTGTACTGGCAAAAGGTATAATTTTGCACGGAGGTTATTGGCGCTGGTGGTTCACAATCAGACTTTCGCTCTAGACGATGACCTCTGACCCGCATCGACATCCCCGCGCTCTCGATCTTACTTCAGCGCGGGGGTCGTATTTGTTTTATTTTTATTATTACTATTACTATTACTATTATTATTATTATTATTATTATTATTATTTGGTTGCACTACTTTGTGTATGCAGGCAATCTATTTAGGTTGGGCTGTGCTAACACCTCGGCAAGGCGATATCGTCGTCCCGCCGACGTTGACCAAGTCGTCGCGTCGCGTCGACGCATGTACCTGTGTCAACTTTTCCACATTGCGGCTCCGTCGGGCTGACCTTGTCACCCAGGCCATATCTCTTTCATTATTTACTTCACTTATATTAATTAAGTAGAAGAATTTTTTATATATATACATTATTATTTGTCATTACTTTTGGTTTGCACTATTTTATCTGTGCAGCCAATCGACTTAGACTGAGCCGCGCTGTCGCCTCCGTCGACCAAATTGTGTTGTCGCCTTGGCGCGCTGCCCTATGTTGGCAACCCCGCGTCATCACTTCGTCGACCTACTCAGCCGAAGACTCCGGTGTCACCCGCCGATCTGCTCCATCACCGCGACTGGACTGTGGGCTTCATCTTTGCGGAGTGCCGAACTCTCTGCTCGGCCACCTCGGACCAGCCTGGGAGCTGGAACCTTGTCCCGCATCAAGCTTGGACCGCGTCATCAATACCGAACACATTAACCAACTAAGTTGCCTTCATGCTCAAAGTTTTAAATTTTTTACTTGTGTTCAGTTCGACCAAGCATTATACTTTTTTTGGCAAAACTTTGTTTGTGAAAAATTCTTTGTCATAACCTTGTTTGTGACACACAAATTCAAATACCCCATTTACTTGGGGGCTTCCTTTATGAAACTTTTCCTCTTGCATATGATCATACTTGTACGGCTTCGTTCCTTGTTCGTGTATTACACCACAATATGCACCATGTTGACTTAAGCGATTTGTAAGCTGGGTTGCCTCACTCTTGTGTTTATCCCTACGTTCCCGATTGTTCAGCTAGGGAGTAAAGGGAGCACCTCTGCGATTGCCACGATCGGGTCATCTGAGCCGGACCTTAGACTGGGTGAAGCCGAAAGCTAGCGCTCTTATTTTCAATTATGATCGGCACACAATGGAACTCATGAGTACAAAAAATCTATTGCACAAGTCTCATAGTAACAATGAGCATCGAAGAAAGGTATCAGTGGGGGTACTATTTTCTTCGAAGATGCTTCTTACACTTTGTTAGTAATATAGCATAAGTTCCCTGAGCGCACTTTGTTTGTTACAGCCGTATGGCCTGATTGCCTGGTTAATCGGAAACACCGTTGATATTCTCGACAGGTGGAGTACATAACACTTTTCGATCCTTGACCGAAGAGGGAGAAGCCGACGGTCGGTTAAGACGCGTTTAAAGTTTGGGTGAACACAGATATGATACAAGTACTTCGGTACATACGATCATTATACATAAAAATTCTTTTAGCCAAATCACTTGGGGGCTCTTAAAATTTATATGAGCCGTTTTACAATAAATAATTTCTTCCTAGTCGTTGCAAAGTCTTTTTCTATCGCTCCTTTTTCGACGCGAGTGTGTGGTCAATAGCCGGGTAGCCTAATTTCTCTCTCAAGCCGCTCGGGTTTTACTTTGCTAAATTGGCCTAACGAGAAGTACCCCGCCTTAGGGATAGGAGGTTGTAGCCGTAGGCTGACCCGCTTGAAGTCTTGAGATAGGATGTGTCATATTAAAGCACGACATAAGCACTTTTTTTTCTTTTCTAAGACCAATTTTTGGATTGGCACCGAACACTTGATCTTGTTCGGACGTCTAGTTTTTACTGATGTTTTTTGGTTTTCCAAGCTTATGGCACTTTTAAACTATTTGTGTGTTTCCCGCATAAGTCGCGCAGTGCAACGCCGGACACCTTTAGAGATTCGGCAAAAACATTCTCGGATATTACTATATATGCATTGGTTTCGAATTGTGTCTTCGGTCAATAGTTGGGTTGCCCGGCTCCTGTGCTTGACCGCCTACGTTCCGCTTTGTTCGGCCAGGTGTGCAAAAGGAGAACCACTGCGATTGTGCTTCCAGCTAGCATGGTTAAGCACCTCAGTGGAGAAAGCCAAAAACTGATTGTCACAATAAGCGTAAACTGGTCAGTGATCCGATGACTGTGTTAAATGACGGGCCGTTCATAACAGTGGCCGAGGTGCTTACGGCTGGACCTCGGCTGTCGCCGAACACTAACCGAGGGCTCATAGCTAGCTTCCCCAATTTAAAACTCCTCTGACTAAGTGAAAGTTATAAAGCCCGCATATCTGATTGTCTCGTTTCCGCTAACACAACCGCCTTCGGGCACCGAGGCGTCGGCTAAGGGTTGTCTTGTTATTGCGGAAATACCCTGCGTAGTATCTACAAAGGGGTAGAAGCCGACAATGGGCCACTTTCAACAGATAAACGGTCGCAACAGAGTCAAAATAAACATATCATCGACATTTGTATTTTACTTTGGATATCGATCCTTAATTCGGCCACCCGTGCCCATATTAAGGCTCGGGGGCTACTGGGCTTCATGCTTACTATTTACAAACATTAAAGGGGTACATCGATCCCCTGATCTGGTGTTGCCACCCAACCTGAGTCTCGAGGACTTTGCACACCGCGTTTCTATTCCTAAGTATGCTGCCGAGTTGGGAATTGATCCTCAGGCTGATTTTATGAATCGACCTGAGTCTCAGGGGCTACTAGGGTCAGCGGTTTGATTGTTTTCCTTCAGGTGCATCCCGGATATTAGGCCAACATGCACCTTCAGGGCTACTGGCTATACATCTCAGCATAGATTACTTTGTACAATTCGAAATTAAATTCGTAAGAATTAGCCCATGGTCGAGGTGGTGTACTACCTCGGATACAGTCCGGCGTTGGTGCTCGACTACAATAGACACCCCGGAAGCAGTCCGGCATAAAGCTTGGACGCTAGTGGTTGGCTCCGTAGAGGGCATTTCTAGCATTAAGCTCGGCTAAACTCCTTCGACTTTTTTGAGCCAAGGTGATCTATGACACCTCGGATATAGTCTGGCGTTGGAGCTCGGATACTCTCTGGCGTTGGAGTTTGGATTCAGTCTGGCGTTGGAGCTCGGATACAGTCCGACGTTGGTGCTTGGCTGCCAAGGATACCTCAAATACAATTCGGCGTTGGAGCTCGGATGCAAGAGGACACCAACGCACGGGGACAACTTCAAACCCGAGGTGGGCATGAAAATAACAAAACATTGATAAAGGCCGGAAACTTAAAGGGGCTCCTCAGGTACCCAACGTATAAACTCTTCGGGTGCACTTTGGTGATCCTCAAAGATCGAAGATGGGAAGATTTGTTGAACCAGTTTTCAAGACCGACGATCGAAGATGAAGAACAGTTCGGAAGAATTGAGGAGCGTCCCCAACTTGAAGACCGGTTCAGGGGGCTACTGACGGTGTCCTGGACTAGGGGGTACTCACCACGTCGTCTCCCGATCAGTTAGATTGGGCCGAGGACCCCATGGCCGCATACTCATGGGCCAGTTCGGACAACCCCTACCGCATACAAGGAAGACTCCACAAGACTTGGTGCCCAAGACAAGGACTCTCCTAAACCCTAGGCCTCCGGTGTCTTATTTAAACTAAGGCCAGGCTAGTCAATAGACAATCTCATATTCATTAGATCAGTCTCGTGGTAGACATATGTATGTACTACACCCATATGAATACAATCAAAAGTAGGACATAGGGTTTTACCTCCATCAAGAGGGCCCGAACCTGGGTAAAATCCCGTGTCCATGTTACCATCGCTCCAAGACGCCTAGCTTAGGACCACTACTACGAGATATGCCGGATATGGAACCGACAATGTCTCTTACCAATCTACCGCTATTTTTGGGGGTTATACATTAAAGACAATTACATCCACTTTAAATAGGGCACATCTAAGTTCGTGGAGACGACACCGTATGAACTATGGTTTGGCAAGAAACCGAAGTTGTTGTTTCTTAAGGTTTGGGGCTACCATGCTTATGTCGACATGCTTCAGTCAGAAAGGCTCGAACCCAAAGAGGAAAGTTGTATCTTCATAGAATACCCAAACAAGACGACTGGGTATACCTTCTATCTCAGATCTGAGGGCAAAGTGTTTGTCGCTAAGAAAATGTCCTTTCTCAAGAAAGAGTTTCTCTCGAAAGAATTGACTGGGAGGAAGATAGAACTTGATGAGGTTGTTGAACCTTCACTTCAACCAGAGAGTAGCGCAGCACTTAAAGATGTTTCTGTGGCAACTACATCAGTTGAAGAGAAAGCTAATGATGATGATCATGAAGCTTCAGATCAAATTACTATCGAACCTCGTAGGTCGACAAGGGTGTGTACAACTTCTCAGTGGTAACTCTGTCTTAAATGTCATGCTGGTGGACAACGATGAACCTATGAGCTATGAAGAAGCGATGGTGGGCCCGGATTCCAACAAATGGCTAGAAGCCATGAAATCTGAGATAGGATCCATGCATGAGCACAAAGTATGGACTTTGGTGGACTTGCCCGATGAACGGTGAGCCATTGAGAATAAATGGATCTTTAAGAAGAAGACAAACACTGATGGTAATGTCACCATTTGTGAAGCTCGACTTGTCTCAAAGAAGTTTCCGACAAGTTCAAGGAGTTGACTATGATGAGGCTCTCTCAATCATAGCGATGCTAAAGTCTGTTAGAACATTGTTAGCAGTTGTTACATTTCATTTACGAAATCAGGCAGATGGATGTCAAAACAAAGTTTCCTTCCTGGTTTTCGTGAGGGAAGGTTGTATGCGATACAACCAAAAGGTTTTTGTCAATCCTAAGGATGCTAAAAGGTATGCAAACTCCAGCGATCCTTCTATGGACTGGAGCAAGCATCTCGGAGTTGGAACATACGCTTTGATGAGGCGATCAAAGCATTTGGGTTTATACAAAGTTTGCAAGAAACTTATATTTGCAAGAAAGTGGGTGGGAGCACTACAACATTTCTGATAGGTATATATGGATGACATATTGTTGATCGGAAATGATGTAGAATTTCTAGAAAGCATAAAGGGTTGTTTGAATGGAGTTTTTCAAAGGAAGACCTGTTTAAAACTGCTTACATGTTGGGTATCAAGATCTATAGAGATAGATCCAGACGCCTGATAAGACTTTCACAGAGCACATACCTTGACATGATCTTGAAGGAGTTCAAGATGGATCCTTCAAAGAAGGAGTACTTGCCTGAGTTGTGAGGTGTGAAGTTAAGAAATGATGAAAGTTGTCCCCTATGCCTTAGCCATAGGCTCTATACGATATGCCATGCTATGTACCGTGATGTGCCTTGCCATGCGTCTGGCAAGGGGGTACAAGAGTGATCCAGGAGTGGATCATTGGACAACGGTCAAAATTGTCCTTGGGAATAAGGCATTTTTTCTAGGTTATGGATGTGATAAAGAGTTCGGCGTAAAGGGTTACGTCGATGCAAGCTTTAACACCTATACGGATGACTCTGAGTAGCAAAACGGATACGTATAGTGGAGCAACCATTTGGAATAGCTCCAAGTGGAACATAGTAGCAACATCTACAATTTGAAATCAAGATTTGCAAAGAACACACGGATCTGAATGTTGCAGACCCGTTGACTAACACTTCTCTCGTAAGCATAACATGATCAAACCCTAGAACTCGTTGAGTGTTAAACACGTGGTGATGTGAACTAGATTATTGACTCTAGTAAACTCTTGGGTGTTAATCACATGGTGATGTGAACTAGATTATTGACTCTAGTAAACTCTTCGGGTGTTAGTCACATGGCGATGTGAACTATGAGTGTTAATCACATAACGATGTGAACTAGATTATTGACTCTAGTGCAAGTGGGAGACTGTTGGAAATATGCCCTAGAGGCAATAATAAAATGGTTATTATTATATTTCCTTGTTCATGATAATTGTCTATTGTTCATGCTATAATTGTATTAACCGGAAACCGTACTACATGTGTGAATACATAGACCACAACATGTCCCTAGTAAGCCTCTAGTTGACTAGCTCGTTGATCAATAGATGGTTATGTTTCCTGACCATGGACATTGGATGTCATTGATAATGGGATCACATCATTAGGAGAATGATGTGATGGTCAAGACCCAATCTTAAGCGTAGCACAAGATCGTGAAGTTCGTTTGCTAAAGCTTTTCTAATGTCAAGTATCATTTCCTTAGACCATGAGATTGTGCAACTCCCGGATACCGTAGGAATGCTTTGGGTGTACCAAATGTCACAACATAACTGGGTGGCCATAAAGGTGCATTACAGGTATCTCCGAAAGTGTCTGTTGGGTTGGCACGAATCGAGACTGGGATTTGTCACTCTGTATGACGGAGAGGTATCTCTGGGCCCACTCGGTAATGCATCATCATAATGAGCTCAATGTGACTAAGGAATTGGTGACGGGATCATGCGTTACGGAACGAGTAAAGAGACTTGTCGGTAACGAGATTGAACAAGGTATAGGGATACCGATGATCGAATCTCAGGCAAGTAACTTACCGATAGATAAAGGGAATCACTACAAAAAAAATACACATCCGTGACATTTTGGGCCGAACGAATTTTTTTCCTGTCATACATATGACACTTCTATGACGATAATTATGACAAAACCCGGTATCATCATAGATGTGGTGGGCTCCTACTTCTATGACAAAAAATCATGATAGAAAATGGGCTTTTCGCCCTGGGCGGGCCAGAGACGCAGCTGCATGACATTCTTTGGGCCGTCCATGACAGAAAAAACCGTGGTAGAAGCGAGGGCGAGGAAAATTCCGGGGAGTTCTCAGTTACGATGGGAGGTCGGGGGCCGAGCGATGCACGTTTCTCTCGTACACGTACGCGCGTGTGTGCGAGGCGTTGGCTCTAACTGAACCCGAGCGAGGCGTTGGGCTCTAACTGAACCCAAGCGATTGCACTGCAGGCTACGCGTTACTGAACCCGAGCGATCGATCGATGGCTGTTAACTGAACCCGATCGAGCGATTCCTTCGCTACTGCTGCTAACTGAAGCCGATCGATGTTGCCTCTCGATGAACA
>NC_057803.1:520851057-520853803 GCF_018294505.1 Triticum aestivum | reverse complement strand
GATCGAGCCGGTTGGGGCTGGATGAACAGGACCCCATGGAGGGCTAGATGAACAGGACCACCCGTGGAGGGCAGGATGAACAGTAGACGGTGGAGGGCAGGATGAACAGTAGCCCATGGAGGGGTGGTTGAACAGGAGCCCGTGGAGAGGGCTGGTTGAACAGTAGCCGATGGAGTAGTGCGCGGTGGAGGCTGGATGAACAGGAGCCTGTGGATGAACAGTCGCAAGTGGAGGCTGGAGGAGGTCGACGGTGGATGAACAGTAGCTCATGGAGGCTGGAGGGGGTCGACGGTGGAGATGAACAGTATCCCGTGGAGTCCCGTTTTGTGGTATGCCACACCCCTCCCGATGAACAGGACCCCTGTTTCGACCGTAGCGCTCCAACACAAGTCTATTTCGTCCGTTTTGCGGTACGCCACACCCCTCCCGATCAATAGGACCCCCATTTCGACCATAGGAGGTCCGTTTCCTCCATTTTGCGATATGCCAGACCCCTCCCGATGAACAGGATCCCGTTTCGAATGTGGCCGGTCGAACACAAGGCCGTTTCCTCCGTTTTGCGGTACGCCATGCCTCGTTTCCATTGCTTGTTCCATCCAAGTCCTCCCGATGAACACGACCACGCATTCCGTTCCAACCCTGCCGGTTGTCTCCCATCCGTTCCATTGCGTCCCCATGAACACGACGCATTCCGTTGCCACCCCATGAACACGACGCATTCCGTTGCCTCCCCATGAACACGACGACGACACTATTTCTCCGTTCTGACCCAGCCATGTACACGAGCCCTGGCCATACGTATGCGCGAGTAGGCGTTCGAGAACCCGCCCGTATGTACACATACGTGGCCGTATTTTCTTTCTTGCACCCTGGCCACTGTACGTATGTGTACATGCTACGTGCGCGCCTCTACTACGACACGTGCACGCCTCTACTACGACACGTGCGCGCCTCTACATCGACCAGTATGTATGTACACGTTCGCGACCAGAATGACAACGCTACATATGCTTCGACCAGGTGGGTCCCAACTGTCAGGCACATCCTTGCCTGCGAAGCTGTAGCTGGTGGGTCCCAGCAGTCAGGGGGCGAATCGTTTTTTTTGCCCAGACGCACTTCCTTGTGTGCGAAGATGTAGCTGGTGGGTCCCAGCAGTCAGGGGGAAACATTTTTTTCGCGAAATACAGTGGCCCGTCCGGTGGGTCCCAGCTGTCAGGTGGAGGAATCATTATTTCCCGTATAATAAGGAGGCACTTCCTTGCTGCGGCCGTGGACCCAGCTGTCAGCCTCTCCACGTACAGTCCACATCTGATGGAAGTCGTTCCTTGACCATGTTGACCACGCCGCACCGAGAGCACCAGGGCGGTGGACGACGGCGAGGCCTAGGAAGGGGACAACACGGAGGCAGGGAAGACTCAGCAGTTGTTTCCCACGCGGAGGGGAGTACGACTGTACGAGGGTTTACTAGTTCGTCTGCCGTCGCCGGAGAATAACAGTAGGTGTGGGTGAGTAGAGGGATGGCTAGGCCAGCGATGGGAGTACGGTCGGGCGGTGAGGCCTGCGCGGTAGCACAGCCGGCCGCGAGGAGGAGGGAGCAGGCAGTCCCGCCGACGCTTGTTTGAGTGGCTAGAGCGGGAAGAGCAGAGATTGAAGAAGCACGACGGCCGTTGGATGGACATCCAACAGTCACTGCTTGTGCGTCAACCTTTTTTTAGAAAAGCCTCAAATCTGTGGAAAACAGCATACATCCCATCTGCCATTATTTCTAATAATTTACAGCCCATTTGCTAATTCTTAAGGTTTTTTTGGAGCCCATATTCTTTTTGTTAGCATTACAACCCATATTGTGGCAACAGTTAAAAAATTATACAAAATTTTGCGTATTTCGGTGCAGTCCGAACTGTTTTTAATCCCGAAATTCCAACTCACATTCAAACTGATTTTAAAAATAAATGTATATCAATATAAAATCCAACAAATTCTCCACGCATAAAAATTAGTGTAATTTAAAATCTTGAAATGAAAAAAAGACATTTGAAACTAATTGTCGGTTTGATGTGTTTTAAAAATGTACAACGCATTTCTCATTACTGATGGGCCATTTTCTCGGCCAGCCAAATGAAAGCTCTCCTCGTCTTGAAAGATTTGCAGCCCAACAGGCCTGACAAAGCGACTTACTTGGCAAATCACAAAAAAACTAGGTTGTGGGCGTGGACCCAGCTATCAGCCTCTCCATGTACAGTACTCTTCCGATGGAAGTCGTTCCTTGACCACGTTGACCACGCCGCACGGAGAGCACCACGGCGGTGGACGACGGCGAGGCCTAGGAAGGGGACGACGCGGCAGTGGAAGCCCGTGCGGAGAGTACTACGAGGGTTCACTGGTTCGGCTGCGGTGTGAGGCTGTCGTCGCCGTGGGGCCTGGCCAGCGGTGGGAATAGTAGGGGGCGGTGAGGCCTCTGCGGCAGCACAGCCGGCCACAGGAGGCAGGAGCATGCAGCACGACCAGTGCTGCTTTGGGCGGCTGGAGCAAGAAGACCAGAGGTTGAAGAAGCACTACGGCCATTGGATGGACATCGTACGGTCACTGGAGCTAGAATCATTCATATTGACTAAGTTGACAAAGCCCTTCATCCCCGTCAACTTAGTAGGCCCACAAGTCAGCCTCCCAGCAAGGTGGGTCCCAGCTAGCCGGGGGAGTATTCATTTTTTTGTGTGTAATAAGGAGGCACTTCCGGTGGGTCCGA
>NC_057803.1:520813693-520850684 GCF_018294505.1 Triticum aestivum | reverse complement strand
GACGTTTTTTCGTGAAATACGGTGGCCTGTCCGGTGGGTCCCAGCAGTCAGGGGAAAATGATTTTTTTCGCAAAATACTGGTGGCCCGTCTGGTGGGTCCCTGCTGTCAGGTGGAGGAATCATTATTTTCCGCGTAATAAGGAGGCACTTCCTTGCTGCCGCCGTGGACCCAGCTGTCAGCCTCTCCACGTACAGTCCACCTTCGATGGAAGTCGTTCCTTGACCACGTTGACCACGCTGCGCCGAGAGCACCAGGGCGGTAGACGACGGCGAGGCCTAGGAAGGGGACGACACGGAGCCGGTGAAGACGCGGCAGTGGATGCCCACGCGGAGAGGAGTATGAGGGTTCACTCGTTCGGCTGCGGTGTGAGGCTGCCATCGTCGCAGGGCCTGGCTAGCGGTGGGAATAGTAGGGGGCGGTGAGGCCTCCGCGGCACCACAACCGACCACGGGCAGGAGCAGGCGACACGACCGGCACTGCTTTGGGCGGTTGGAGCAAGAAGACCAGAGGTTGAAGAAGCACTAGGGCCGTTGGATAGACATAGTATTGTCACTGCAGCTAGAATCGTGTATATTGACTAAGTTGACAAAGCCCTCGGTACGTCAACTTAGTAGGCCCACAGGTCAGCTTCCGAAACGGTGCGCTCCAGATGTCAGGGGGATGAATCATTTTTTGGGCGGGTGAAGCTAGAATATCCGAGATTGAAGAAGAAGCACAGCATCGGTTGGATGGACATCCAACGGCCCTGCTGCTAGAACCGTGTGTTGACTATAAGTTGACAAAGCCTTGCATACGCGTCAACTCTGTTTTTTTAGGGGACGCGTCAGCTTAGTAAGGCCAGAAGTGTGTGGCAGAGAACTTATAGCCCATTTGAGATTTGTAAGAATGTGTAGCCCATTTTTGAATTCTAATGGAATTTACTACAGCCCATTTACAGTTTGTTAAAAGTACAACCCATTTCAACCAACCGTTCAAAACATAATTCAATAAAATTTCCCACATTTTGATGGGATCCGAAATATTTTTATCCCGAAATTTCTAGTCAGATGAAATACAATTTCAATATAAATTTATATTACGTAAAAATCCAACGAAACATTGCGCTCGCAACAATTAATGAAATTAAAATTTTCAATATCCAAAAATAATATTTTATAAAGTAATCACGTGTTCGGTGCATTTTTTTATAGTTACTGCCCAGTTTTTATAATTACATCCCATTTATTATTTCTTAAAGCCCATTTTCTTGTTAAGCCTAATGCATCCCTCCTAGGAAAGATTTGCAGCCCAGCGGGGCAGGGAATAACAACTTGACCTTGCCTGGGTATTCCTAAAAAAAGTATAGCTGGGCTAGCCATTTTCAGCTTGAAAAAAATTAATATCTGGGCTGGATATCTGGCCTGGGCTAGACGGGCCACAACCCACCCAGTTAATACCTGCAACGATGTTTTCGTTGTTGTTCAGAGGAGAAAAAAATAATATCTGGGCTAAACATCAAAAAACTCTGAAGTGCTCACACCTCAAAAACACAAATACTGCTCGAGCTGCTTGGTCCCAGCTGTCGGCCGCTTCTGGTGCAATTCTCTCGTTTATTGACTACTACATAGGTCGACAATGGTGTGGGACCGTGATGTCAGGAAACCAGGGGGAAGCAAAATAAATTACTCCAGCAAGTGCTTCCACCTCTACCTCGTTGTCTCCCGTGGAAACCCCTTTCCTCCCTTTTTTTTGCTCGGGCAAGGACCAATGCATGCAGCACGTCCATGCGGTTATTAGGCAAGAAATAAAAGCGCTTTGCATGCTATGAATTACGATGGCCTGCCGTGATTAAATGTTGTGTTTAGAAGAGAGAAATATTCTTCTTTTCCACCAATCTGCTTGCACCTAGGTCGTGATGCACCTTCTAATACGACTTATTCACCTAGACGGAGGGAGTACAGTTTTATACATATATATATATATATATATATAATAAGGAGGCACTTATGTACGTGAGGCTATGGACCTGGTGGGTCCCCATTGTCATCCTCTCCAAGTAAAGTCATCTCCTCGCCAGCGCGCGCTTTCCGCCCGAAACAGTCAGCGCCGCCCGCCCCGCTTCCCGGTGCAGGCGATTGCTCCGCCTTCAAACGACACAAGTGTCGTCCGTCCATCCATATGTCGCCCACATTAATGATACGCGGTTGCCGAGGCGGCTACTCCGGCGCCACACGTCCGTCCCTCCGCCCTCTCACCATTGCTATATAAACTGCTGCGCCGGCCATAGCCGCAGTCATCCGCATCCGTTCCCTTTCTCCTGTCCACACCACTACTGCCCACCAAGGCTTCCTCGTGCTCCAGCACTCTTCAGGACAGGCGGACGACAGACCACAAGGAGATGGCAGCCATTGTTGCCGACCGGCTGGCCGACAGGTAGCCGGAGGACGACGACGTCCCAATGGAGAACACGGTAGTTCACGATCCGGCGCCAACCCCCTCCTCCGCGCCATCCTCGCCGGTTCATTGCACCATGACCATCGGCGAGGCCCGCGCCCAATATATGGACAGTGTGAGGCAGATGCGTCAGGAGCAGTTCCAGGAGGCACAGGCCGACGCTGCCTACAACCACCATCTCCTCGAGGAGCACCTGCAGGCGGAGGAGCAGATCGCCGCGGAGCGGGCGGAGCAGGAGGCACTGCTCGACTCGTACCGCTCCGCCCGCAAGGGCCGCCTCGAGCGCTGGCAGTACTGCATGCGGGTGGCGGAGGCTGCGGCCGCCTACAAAGAGGCTAGCGAAGAGGGCGATGAAGCGGGTGAGGCGCTGTTTGGTGAGACCGAGGACGAGGCAGAGGACAATGCCGGCTCCGACGAGTCCCCACTCCGCTGGTGTCGACGAGTCCCTGCTCCGCCGAGGCCCCACGGCGCCAACAACGAGGCAGAGGACACCGCCGGCTCCGCCGAGGCCCCGCCCCGCCAAGAACGAGGCAGAGGACATCGTTGGCTCAGCCGAGGCCCCACCCTGCCAACAATGCGGGGGAGGATTTCCACTGCTCCACTGAGGCGCCGCCCGCCGGCAACGAGACATACGACATTGCCGGCTCCGCTGAGGCCCCGCCCCGCTGCCAACGAGGCTGCGCCACACAGAAAACAAGGAAGAGTAGAACACGGTAGGTCGCCGCCGCTTGGGTCGAAGTAAGGCCACCGCTGCTACCCTCCTGTTGAAGCCAAGCTAGGCGGGTTGACCATTGACGGCCGGTTAGCTTCTTGGGAGTGACATGGAGTCGGGGAGTTCAGCTGGAGAATAACGCTGCTTCTACTTAACTGTGGTGCAGTTGGTGGACTGACACGTGGGCCCAACAGGTCACATGTCAGTTATGCAACTGCACCTGCAGTTAAGTCACTGAAGCTTCTGTTCAGCTCAGCGGGACATAGGTGGGTAGCTTCGGTTAATTAATTATACCTCCAGTGCACCCCTTTTTAGTTGAAGAATGTATGAAATGTAATGAAATCTTGCATGTTTATATGAAATCCGACCGTGTATGAATGAATTTATTTCGATTAGTTCGAATTCCTGTATAACTAGCATTGGATGAACATGCAAAACAATACGTACTAGCATTATTCCCAGGGTGATCACCTCGTTTTGCAGCAGTTTCACATGTACTCCTTCCAGTCCTTTCTAGTCTGCATACAAGTTTTGTCTGCAGTCAAAGTATCTCTACTTTGACCAATCTTATACAAAAAGGTATGCACTTTCACAATGTGCGAAGTAAAAAGGAACAGAAGGAGTACAAAGAGTTTGAGCAGCTTTTTAGCGTTTCTTTACATTGCAATCAAACACACAGGCCTGGCAATTCATAGAGAACATTTAAAACAATCGATGATTATGCATCTCAGCGACTCACATGTCAGAGGCAATATTTACTTCACAACTAAAGAATAAAGAAAAAAATTGATCGACGCTGCTGACAGCAAATGGCGTCCCATTTGAAAATATCAAACGCATGTCTTGCTAAAATCAATGAGCAAAATTTGACAAGGTTGTCCCATTCCAAAATATCAAATGCCTACGATTGTGGAATGGGCAGGGTTTGCCATCAGTTCGGACATTTGTCACAGCAAAAAAATGGAGATTTTGTCAGTCCTTCTGAGATGAAGTTAGTTTGGTCTTGTGGGGAGTAACATAACCATCCTTCAACTGCTCCTTCTGATGATAAGATAGATAGGGCTTCTTCATCCTGGCATAATCGGAACTAGTCACTTCATGTACTCCATATTCTTCTTCAGAGGAAGATGATCCTATTGTGCAAAGACAAGAGGACTACTAAATGCTAGCATCACTGCTTGCTCGAAAAAAGGAAAGGAAATATTTAAAACAACACAGATGAAGCACTTCTCAAGGACAATACCACCTTTTCATGACAGTATCTAAACAGTAGCACAACACCAATAGAGATGACAAAACTCAATCATATGGATGAAATCAGTGGGCGAGTACCAACCTTTGTCAGGAGGCTTATTGTGTAGAGCATACAGATGAAGCAATTCTCCGGAACCATCTGTTGCTATCTATGATGGTGGCCATGCTTACTATATACTCCTGGATTAGTTTAATGTTTCCAACATCTTCTTGTGCAGTTCCACTAAAATATATGGTATCTTCAAAGAAGATCCCTGTTTGCACAAGTAGAGATAATTACATATTACATTAAGAGTGGCATCAAATCAGTGGCAAAACAATTGCTCGTTCCAGCCATAGCAATAAATTAAGATGCAAAACTATATCATTACTTGTGTCATCATAGTTCCAGTGCTTCATTACAACACCAGGAGTTGATTTTTGTTTTTCTTCCCCTTGTTCTTCCCCTTCATCACTTGGTTCAATAACAAACAAGCTTCACCTTCAATGTAAGATTTGGCATGTCAATTAGGGAGCACAAGTACAGTACTAAACTTAATTTTCTGATGGAAGTGGCAAAATACAGGCCAGCAGTTGTGAAATATCCTTATCTTACCTCAATGGGATATTATGGTGCACATATAGATTGGAAGTCTTGTCTCCATTTGTGCGGTTCACTAAAATCAAGCAACATTATCATACAAGTAGCTCAACATATGAATGCACACTGCAGAATCATGTGAAAGAAGGCTAGTACTGACCTATCATGATGCGGAATTCAAACAACTCACAAGAAGAAGATCTGAACCAAATTCACCTTAACGGATAGGAAGTAAGATATCCTCTTGTGCAGTTCCATTAAGATCAAGCAATCAAGCAATGTTGTCGGTGTGACATTTTGGTTGAATTGCACAAAACACTCTTAAAACAAAAGTGTTTTGTGCAGTGCAACAAAAGGTCACAATGGCAACGAGGTGAAGCAGATAACCCTGTTTACATAGAGGTGCAAAGGAAACAATTAGTGGTCAATAACGGTGGATGACACAGAATCCAACAAAAAGAAGCATCTACCTTATCTAAATGGGAAAGAAAGCAAGACAATAGCATTTCTCAAATGGTGGCATTGATTAATATTAACATAGAGATTATATTAACAATAAAATTCGTTAAACATGTAATTTGCTTTTAACTGTGGCATTCATCAATTTTCCAGCGGCATTATTGGAGGGTGTTTGTTTATAGGGACATTTTGGTGTAGGGACTAAAAAAACTCCGTGTCAGTCCCATCTAAACCAAAGAGGAGGGACTTTTAGGGACTAAAAGTGGGCATTTGGGACTAAAGAAAGAAGACCCCGAGGGTGTCTTTTTGGGACATTTTCCAATAGTTGCCCCTGCCATGCATCGCACCTTGTCTCTATTAGTTCATTACTAGGGGTAACATGGTCTTTTAGCATGTCATTTAATAACCTCTAGTCCATGTTTAGTCCCTGGAACCCAGCAGGTAGGGACTAGGGAGTTTTTAACGAAACATGGCCTTAGATTAACAACAGCTAATGAGTTGCACGGGACAGTGGACGCACCAGCACCATGTGCATCTACCGATGTACTGTGGTCATGCACAGTCTGTTGCAACAAAGAACAAACAACCAAGGAGCATATTTGTGTTGGTCCCAGTTTTTTATCTTTAGACGCCTTTCCCTATGTGAGCGCAGCAAATCTAGTCCTGCTCAAACTCTACAGCATTGTCCCTTCCTTTCCTTTTTGAACTAGTACTTTCGCCCCATCCTTTCCTCTTTGAACCACGTCCTAGATTTATGCGATACAACTTTCCCCACTACTTTCCCCCATTCCTTTCCTCTTTGAACCACATCCTAGATTAATGCTATACAACTTTCCCCCTTCATTTCCTCTTTGAACCACGTCCTAGATTCATGCTATATACAAATTTTCCCACTACTTTCCCCCACTCCTTTCCTCTTTGAACCGCGTCCTAGATTCATGGTATACATGCAGCTAGAGCAATGCATGTGGAGTAAGTAAATTATACCTTAAGGTTCTTTGGGCGTGGTTCGGTGGGCGACGGGACGGCGGCGAAGAAGAAGGGGTCGGAGGCCCTCCCGCGCCGCCGCTGGGTGGAAAGTGAACAGCTGCGCCGGTAGTCCCTCACCGAAGGCGACATCGTTAAGCCTCCTTCCCTTCCCGGTGGACGGATCCTACCGGCTCTTTGAGCAGCAGTGAGGGGAGAGAGAGGACAATGAAGTCTTGTTTAGATCTGGAGAGGGCGAGAGAGTGTGAAGAGAGCAACTACAAGCGCTGAGGCTCCAGCGGGAGAGGGCGAGAGTGTGTGAAGAGAGCAACCACACGCACTGAGGCTCCAGCGTGTATATATATACTGGAGAGAGAGAGTGTGAAGTGTGCAAACCCTAGAAAACATTTTGACCAGTCAAAGAATCCTCCTGGCACAAATTATGCTCAAGTGTAGTTATCAAACCCGAGACCTCAAGTTTGATGAGCGAATAGGCTAACCAGATACACAACCCTCCCATTATGTTCAACAAGAGGGAAATAACCTTTTATACATTCCTGCATTCGTGTGACAAGCATGCCGTGTTTTTTGTGTGGGAGTCATTGGGATTTCAATCATAATAGTGTCATGTGGCTTTGGTGGTAAGACTATCCACAGTGGTGCAGAAATAATGCAGCCTTAGTCACCTTACCACTCTCCACGTAGTACGTTGGGTCCCACCAGTTAGAGGGTGAAACAAACAAATTAATAAGAAAAATTAAAAGCGCCAGTGGTGTATCTTACCTCACACATCTCGCTACTGCTCGGGAACACTGTCCAATTGATCCCTCTGTTCGCTCACGTATTATTTTAAGTGAATCCTTATTATAACATGCACACAAATTTTGGGCACTTGTATTTGACTTAAGTCAGTGTGCCACCGTATCGTATACTTACTACTCCCTCCATCTAGGTGTAATAAGTCACGTTAGAAGGTGCAACGGGACCAAGGTGCGTGTGTGTGTGTGTTTAACACCATGTGTGTGTTAGAGAGAGCGACAGATCGACCTACTCCTACAGAGAGATGTTGTGTAGTGTACGATTTTAGCCGCGAGAGTCGGTGCATCCTCTCGTTTCCGGGCGTGTCCGGTAGGGACATGCGGACAACTGCCACGCCCGCTCCTGACCAGCCTGGCCCACCCAAAGCCCCTCCATCGCCCGCACGCGCTTCCCGCCTGAAACGGTTAGCGGCGCTCCAAAGAATCGGTGCCGCATTCATGCCCAGGCAGAGCGGACGCGACCTCTCACTGGCACAAGAGTGATGGTTGCTTCGTTCATCCAACTTACTGCTGGGTCTATGTGATTTGACGGTTCATTGGTCTTTATTACTAAGGTGGTAGGACTGCTGGATGTCCCACGCTTTTGGCGAAAGGAGGTATACTACTACTAGACTACAATTTCTCCATTCTTACAGTGGAGGCGTGCAAGAGCAGTGAAAACATGCAGGCTCAGTGATTACATGGCCCACCTCACACTATCACCATGCGACACCTAACTCTTTACATAGTACGTACTCCCTTCGTTCCTAAATATTACTAGATGAGTCCCCGCGTGTTGGCGCAGAACAACGATATATCTCTCTTCGCAAAATTATCGATTTCATAGAACAAAAAAACTCTATAACCGCATGAAAAATGTGGTAGCCAAACTAAATAAACTCCCATCATCATTTAGATCATCCCACGTAAGGAAAAAATATCAACCAACTCCTACTGCATAATGGGATTATATTTTTCTTTTTGACATGTTAATGGGACTTAAAATCTCACTTACATGCATGCTACCGGTGCATGCTTGCATGCAGACATGTTGATGTGATTTAAAACCCACTCACATGCATGTGGCACAGTATTTCTGCATGCTTGCATGTGGCTTAGTGCGGAGCCTCTCAACGTCAAGATCAGACGGCTATTATGGACTGATTTACTTCATCTAACGGCTACATCAATTTTGATGACGTGGCTCAAGGAGAGGATAGAGAATTCCTAGTAGTGGGGGCTAGCTATTACTAGTAGATATAAGTCTTTGTAGAGATTCCACTACATACGGAACAAAATGAATGATTCTACACTTAAAATGCATCTATATACATCCGCATGTGGTTCATGGTGAAATCTCTACAAAGACTTATATTTAGGAACGGAGGAAGTACTAGTATAGTACGTACTGTAATTTATCAGTGAGATAAATTTGTACAATGCTATGAAGCTTCCAGCTTCTGTTACATGTATCTTGCGTCCAAGGTTGCCCGTTGCAACATTTCATCAAATACAAAGGAGACTAACATGCATGCTATTGCATCTCAATGATTGACAGATCATAGCAAATATGTACTCCCTCCATTCCAAAATAAGTTTCTCAACTTTGTGCAAACTTTAGTACAAAGTTGTACTACTACTAAAGTTGACACTTATTTTGGAATAGAGGCAGCTAAAGAAAAAAACGATCCATGCAATCCCTAGACCTTGAACCGTGAACCCTGACCAGGCTTCAATTTGCTGGCAACGTTCGAGCTTCCTAATATATGAAGTTTGCAACCTTTTGACCATAGGATAATTTTGTGCAGTTTCACCAAAATCAAGATGAGCATCCTCGTGGCAAAGAAATTGAACAAGTGTGATTAGAATAAGATTACTGGGACTAGTTGATGAGACATAAACTCATCACAAATACAGTACGTAGAAGCCAGTAGAGGTATGTGCGGGGCAAAGAAGTAGAGAAATATCCACATAGAGTGATGTGGGCAGCTGGAGCAGTGGTGCAAGCCGGCTGTATAGGGAGTTGTACCTGAGGGACGTAGCTCAACCTTGAGGAGGGCGGCGGGAGGCGGCAACTGCCCACGTCGCGGCAGTGAGCAAGGGACGAAGGCAACCTCACCGGCTTTGTGAGAGAGAACGGCGGGGACCCCTGATCGGGTCGTGCCGACAGTGGGTTTTCACCGTCGGCGACGGCCACCACATCTACACTAAGCATACACCCCTTCCCCAAGCGGACATGATCCGTCGGGATGTTAGAGATGTGGCCACAGTCGTTTTGTGCGAGAGAGTGTGAAGAGAGCAACCCCAACAAGCAACCGTGTAGGCTGGCCCGTCCTGACTATGTATATAATGGAGCGGTTTCCTTTTCTCTCAATATGAACCTATCATATTGCGTACGTGCCACTGAAGAAAAAAAACTTTATTTATAAATGATGCGGCACCTACTACTCGTTCTCCTATAACCTTGCGCTGGCATCTCCAAAATATTAACCTTACGATTGGCTCTTCGCCTCTTCGGGAAGTCGAGCAATAATGGTAGTGCAGTATATATCGTTTTGGCTATATGAGACCGAATGAATTGCTGCACGTCCACCACGTGGGCGAGGGTCGAGAGGCGAGGGAGAGTGCTACATACGGAGCAAAATGAGTGAATCTACACTCTAAAATACGTCTATATACATCAGTATTTAGAGTATGTACTAGTAGTTCATATTGAAATCTACTAAAGGACATATATATTCCAAACAATATGATATAATCTCTATAACCAAGGTAGTAGGGACGAGGAGTAAACGGAAGGAGTAGTAAATTTTTCTCCTCGTCCTGCGAGCCACCGCGCACATGGGCGAGGGAGCGGGCGTAAGGCATAGTAAGCAAGCTTCACCTCATCCTGCGTGCCACCGCGCCCGTGGGCGAGGGAGACGGCATACTAAGCAAGCTTCTCCTCGTTCTGCGAGTAGACGGGACACACCAAAAGTACTCCAGTGTATAGAGCCTTGCCTCTAAGGTAGGCCCCACATGGTTTGCCTCTTTTTTAACATAACACATCAAGTCACAATTTGTTTGTTCACCCGTGGTAGATGATCCTCCCTCCACCAAGTGGACAACCAGTACACGTGCCAAATTACCACGTGGGCTGCCTTTTTCGTACAGAAATGAGCTCCACCGTGTACCCGCGCGAGTGTGGTTGGGAAAGAGACGGGAGTACATGCACCGTGCATGCACCTCTTCTCTTCGTGCACGTCCCCCACCTACGTGGGTGTGTGTGAGAGATACAAACCGCGCTCGTGAGTGTTTTTTGTTTTGGGGTGGGGGTGGGGTGGGGGTTGATTTCGTGAATTATTTGTGGGAATATGTGTCGATGACATCTCAAACAAAATTTTGCATGCAATGTGTGTGAAATTGAGGCCTATCCATATCATACATAGAGGGTTGGGAAATCCACGAGAAGAGAGGGAGGGGTCATAGCTATCGATCACTACAAAAAATACACTTCCGTGATGATACGTGTTTGTCACAGTAGGTTGCTTTTTTGTCATGCATGTACATCCATGACAAATTTATGACAGAATCAAGATAGTCATACCTGTGCTATCGTAGAAGTGTTCCATGACATTACCAAAATTATCATCACGGAAGTGTCCACTTCCATGACAATAAATCGCGCGTCACAGAAGTGCTTTCGTCAAGGGTAACCGACACGTGGCATCCACTGTAACGGAACACCGTTAAGCTATTAGGTCGGTTTTGGATCCGGTAACCCGTTAACAGCCCCGACCAATGGGGATTTTCCACGTGTAAAATCATCATTGGCTAGAGGAAACACGTGTCGGCTCATCGTTGGGACAGATGTCATCCACTCACTGGACAGAAGGCGCCTATGATACATCGACACGTGGCTCGGCCCAACAGTGGCCCATTCCTGTGAAAAGGTCGGCCCATTTGACTTGGTCAAAAGCTGTCAGGCCGGCCCATGGAAAGCCTGTTATCGGCATGTTCGCATATAGCCCATTTACAACCCGCTAACCCAAGGCCCGTTACGCCCTATCCGAATTAGGCCCAGTAGCGTCATCTGGGCCATCCAATAGATTCCAGCCCGTTTTCACTTCTGGCCCATGTATAGCCCATGACGTCTTTCGGTCCATATGAGGCCCTTTGTAACTCTTGGCCCATTAGCGGCCCGTGCTGAAACTGTCCCGTAATGAACAGTGTATCACTTTACACCCATTAACGGCCCGTGGTGAAACTGGCCCATAATGAACAGTGTATCACTTTATACCCATTAACGGCCCGTTATTCCGTTGGGCCGTCTCCAGCCCATGTTATCTTTCGGCCTTCTCAGAGCCCATTTATTCTTGGGCTCATTTCCATCATTCGTTTACTTACGGCCCGTTACTGTCATTTTCTGGTTGTGGGCCAAATTCAGCCTGTGGTTACAGTCGGCCCATTTGTGGTCTGTTAATACGTTGGGCCGTTTTCATAGCATCATCAAATACGGCCTATTAACGATGGCCCGTTATGGTCGGCCCATGAACGGACGATTCCAACTCTAGCCCGTTTACAGCCAGAATGCAGTCTGTTTGGCCCATGTTTGGCCAATCGATCATATGGCCCGTATAAGGCCCATTGATGATATGGCCCGTAGAAGGCCCATTGATGATATGGCCCGTAGAAGGCCCACTGTTTCTATGGCCCGTAGGAGGCCCAGTGTCACTACAGTAAATATTAGCCCATGGTTATTGTGGCCTAGGTTTAAAAAATAGGTTATTGCAGCCACTAGCAAACCGCAGAAAAAGAACTGCACTGACTACAAGCAAACAAATAAACAAGACAATAAGGAAATAAATAAGCAAGCAACTTACACTAGGCTATCACGGCTATTACACATATTACATCCACTGGGCATCAAAGTTCGCCACCAGTGCAAATATAGGAAACACAACAGCATATAAACACCGCAGCAAAACAAGTCTAGAACTGAAACCACTTCAGAAGAGCTCAAGAAACAATATCCTGGGTACCCATAATGCTGGCAAGATGCTTAGCAAGCTTATTAAGTTTCTCTTGTTTGGCGCTTAAGTCCTCCAGCGCTTGCTGTTGCACCAGAAAGTATGCATCTGAATTCTGCAGGGACTTCCTCAGTCCTTCGGCTTCCTGTCGCATAACATTTGATCGATGTCTTTCAACTTGAAGTTGAGACTCAAGAAGTCGAACTGATTCAGGCAGTGAGTTCGAAGAGCTGGTGCCAGCAGTGGTAGCTAGTAACTCGAACACTACATCAAGACAGGACTTTGGGGTTGTCTCAATGTCTTCAATATAGTTTTTATCAGCTTTCTTGGAGACCAACAGGGATGTCTCACTATCTTGAACCTTATCTGCATTACTTCCTTTACCATTGCATAACAGGGTACTCTTCTCCAATATTTTATCCCCATTCTAAAAGAGAAACAAATAAACATGTCTCAGGTTTACAATGTAGTATATGAAACTCATTTTGGTAAACCAGTTCAGTAGTAAGGTGGACAGGATAATAGCATGAAACAAACATATATCTATGTAGTATGGTCACTGTATGGTCTATATCATTCTAGTTCATGTTGCCAAATCAAGATAGATACAGTTCGAATCATATTTATTTAAGACAAAGCAGCCTAGACAGAATATAAGTGTGGGAAACTACACAGCAATAACAACACTTGTAATGTGCATGGCATGATAACATAACTGTTTATTCAATTGAAACTGAAATCAACATAGAGCAAGTTACAACAGCAAACAACCAAACACATTGAAGAAACAGGTTTAAAACATACCTGTTGCGCCATTGGAGTTTCAATTGCATCCTTCAAATTTGAAATTAGTTGGTATCAGTAAATACAGTGATGCAAGAGCAAAGTAGTATGAACCATAACTACGAAACCTGACCTAAGAACAATTCTTCTTCTGCTTTAAGCGTTGACTTCGGGTTCGGAGTGGTGGTCCTCGTGATTTGGGCACTGCAGTTGCCTTACTAACTGCTCGTGTTTGGGTGCTCTGTGGTGGAGACGGTGCTGTGTCAATGGGAACTGGGTGTCTATCTGCTGGGGTTGGGGTTAGAAGGGGTGTAGCTGGTTCTCTGTCCAACTGGGTAGGGGTACAATCTGCATGAGTGTGGGTTATGTGTGGTGGGGCTGGTTCTTGGGCAAGTACAACCATGGTTCTATCTGCATCAACAGGTAGCACGATCTTTTCTAAAGACCGTGTTTTACTCCCACAGATACTGCCATCACTCCCTCCAATTGAAATGGCTGATAAACAAGAAAAGTAATTGAATGTACAGACATTATAAGATAGACAGGTGCAATGGATAGTAGGGAAGAAAACAAGGCATGAAATAATTCACATTTATGTTGTCTAAGCAAACAGAATAGCAGGACATAATTTCACATATATGATGGCTAATTAAACAGGATAGCATGACACAATTTCACATGTATGATGGCTAACTAAACAGGATAGAATGACATACTTCAAAATATGATGACTATGTAAACAGGATGACATGATATAACTATACAATGTGTCTATTAAAGTGGTTGGCATGCCATAAATCACAAACATGTCGTCGATGGAAACATGATGGCATGATATAATTCACGGATAGAATGACATAATTTAAATATGATGACTATGTAAACAGGATGAGATGATATAACTATATTATGTCTTTAGAAAATGGGTTGGCATGCCATAATTCAGATACATGCTGTCTATGTAAACATCATGGCATGACATAATTCAAAAATATGATCTACTCCCTTCGTTCCTAAATACTTGTCTTTCTAGGCATTTCAACAAGTGACTACATACGGAGCAAAATAAGTGAATTTACATTCTAAAATATGTCTACATACATCCGTATGTAGTAGTCATTTGAAATGTCTAGAAAGACAAATATTTAGGAACGGAGGGAGTATATACTAAGGAAGTGAGCAGAGGGCAATCACATATATGATGTGTCAACTAAGGAGATGGCATTCAATATTGTGTATATGATGTAAAAACTAAGCATTGTAATACAACATATGCATTATATGAGTAATATAACCCTGCCAAGTTTGAGCATACACCTCAGGGGGATAATACGACTGGTCATCTGCCTCTGAATCCTCCTCTGAAGAGCTATCTCTAACCAGCAAGATATCTGCTTCAGCAGGTAGCATTGTCTGCTCTGAAGACCTTGTTTTCACTCCAGGTTTCTCCATCACCAATTCAAATGGCTGATGCACAGGAAGAGTAGTTGAATATACAAACATTTCAACAAAAGCAATGAGAAATACAAAAAAAAGGACAGCATGATATAATTTACATATATGACACTTGCCTAAACAGATGGCATTGCATAATTCACATACATAATGCCTTGCAACAAGATAACATTGCATAATTCACATGTATAATGTCTTGCAACAAGATGGCATTGCATAATTCACATATATGGTAATTAGACACTAAACAAGTGGCATTCACACAAAGCATGTCTAAACTAAGCAAATGACATAGCAATGCAAGATACCATACGCACGATATGAGCAACATAACCCAGCCAAGTTAGGGCATGCACCTCGGGGGGGGGGGATATGACTGGTCATCTGTCTCTGAATCCTCCTCTGAGGACCTATCGGTAACCAGCAAGACATGCGCTTCGTCAGATAGCATTGTCTGCTCTGAAGACCTTGTTTCCACTCCAGATTTTTCCATGACCGTGCCAAATGGCTGATGCACAGGAAGAGTAATTGAATGTACTAAAATGTTGTCAAATTTAACACGTAATAAAAAATGATGGCATGATATAATTCACATATAAGATGACTGGCTAACCAGGGTGGCATTGCAAAATTCACATATATGATGCCTGGCTAGACAAGATGGCATTGCATGATTCACATATACGATAAAGAAACTAAACAGATGGCATTGACACAAAGCATGTCTAAACTAAGCAGATGACATCTTTAATGTATACAGTAAGCAATGCAAGGCACCATATGCATGATATTACCAACATCAGCATGCCAAGTTAGAGAGAAGACCTCATGGGGTAAATAGGAGTGGTCTTCTCCTTCTGAATCCCCCACATAACAGTTATCTTCCTCTTGATTACGATCCAAAATGGGTGGAGGGGGGCTGCCTTTGCACCCACCATGGAACGACATCTGCATGAAATTTTATTGCCATGCAAGGCTCGTCTCTTTTGCTCTACATGATCAGTTCCATTGTGTACAATAACTGGCATGCATAGGAATAAAACATAGTGAGATTATGTAAGGAGTGCATGCACAAATCCAGAGTGATGGTAGCAAACTGTGGATAGACCCAAAACCAATGATAGCAGGCAGATAATAGCTTTAGTTAAAAAATACAGATAATGGCTCTTTTAATGTTTGTTTGCACCCAACATGAAACTCATAGTAGACACCAGAGATTAACCAGATAGTAGACAGATAGTACTGATTGCTGCCCCAATATGTACCCCACAACCATTTAAAAACTCAAGTTTCAGCATTAGTTTGGACCTGACTCGGAGTCTAATAGGAGAACACGATGATAATGTAGCATGTCATCATATTAAGCGACGCATAACGTAAGCAGACATGGAAGAGTACGACCTCTCTTGCGGACCCGTGTAGTCCTCAAGGTCATCTGCTCAGTTGATGATGGTAATGCAGTTGCCGTGGCTGCCGCCGGCAGGGAAGAAGATCTGAGGCGGCGAAAGACGGTCTGGAGAGCGGATTCCTGCTGTGGTGAACCCTTCCGTCGTTGGAGCAGCTGAGCAGGGGTGGAACACAGTGCCGCAGGAGCAGGACAAACCACACAAGGTTTTCTTTGACACATATCTATAACAGAAGTAATTGAGTAAGGGCTTGTTTGAATTTGAGGATTCTAACAATGCAGGGATAGGAAATAGACAGGAATAGGATAGGAATGCACGTGCAAAACAGAGAATTTAAAAACACATGATTTCTGCCAATCAGGGTGTTTGATTCACAACAATTGGAAGATCATAGGATGCAAAAAAGCATGGTGAGATTAAGTCAAACCACAAGAAAATGTACGGTTATAATGCTATTATGCTACTATCTCTTAGTCTTGTGCTTGATGAATATGAATATGAAAAGGAGAAGTGGAAATTAGAATTCCTATGGTTTTTCTTTCAAGGAGACACTAAAGGAACAAATCCTACAATTTTCCTTTGCTCCATTCCTTTGCACCAAATTCATGAAAAGTAGTACCATAGGAAACTTTCCAATTCCGATGTTTTTCATTCACTTTTCCTTTCAAGCACTGGCGATTCTAGTAGGCAGGCTTGAGCAAGGAAAATCCTACACTAAAAAAAAGTTTTTGTGCTACTTCTATTACTTTGGACCTAGGCCACGGCCATACTAGCTCAACTCCCAGTCCCATCGACAAATGCACAGCTCAAACGCGCAGAGATAAATAATGATGGCGTTCAAGAGAGTCCATCACGGATAGCTAAGTTGCCTGGTACCTCACTGCTTGTCATATAGTAGGATAAAATAATCGTATTTCCCGTTACTACGAGTGCTCAGTGGACAATATATATAACATGTAGAGTAAAAAAGAGGTGCAACAAGTGTACAACCTCTTTGGCGAAGCCATGTCGATCTCAGCGTGATTGGGTTGGCCGGTGAGGATGCTCCGGCTGACTTGGCTGTCGGAGGAGGGGAAGAAGATCTTAGGCGTCTGGAGATGGAGCCCGAGGTACTGCTCCGCTGTGATGGAGGGTTTCATCGTTGGAGCAGTTCTGGTGAGTTGTACGACGCCGAGGCTGAAGCAGGACAAGAGAGACAACGAACAACGTTAACCCGAGTGGAATTCTAATAGCATCTCCAACACATGACGTAAAATACATAAACACAAAGTGCTAGATGTAAAATACATCAGCCGCTCATCTCTGAACTTAACTGTCGAAACCGAATTTAACTGTCGAAACTGAACTTAACTATCGAAACTGAACTTAACTGTCGAAACTGAATTTTGCTGTCGAAACTGAATTTTGCTTTCGAAACTGAACACACTAGCAAGGTGAGGCTACACGTCGGTCGACTGACTTTTTCATCTCTGGTCAATCGATTTTGCAGCCGTTGGATATGAAATCAAGGGCATGCAGTTCATCTTCAACCTCCACCCCCTGATCCGGCCAAACAGAAGCCCCCCGCCGCCCATGGCCGGTGGTGCGCCACCCCGCCCGCCCCAAAAACACTCCCCACCGCCGGTCCGCCGCCGCCCCGGCCATCCCTCTAGCCCCCCCTCCCCCCCGTGCCGAGCTTTTTCTCCGGCGATCCCCACGCCAACGCCCCGCCAATGCCCCGCCACCGCCGGCGACCACCGCCCCCATCCTGAACCCTAAGATAGATAGTGGGGTACCTCTCCGGCGAGCCCCCCTCCATGCTGCGGCTGGTTCTTCCTTCACCCCGGCGGCATCGGAGTAAAGTGTAGCTAAATCGAAGCAGCATCGCAAGCAAGAGCAAGAGCGAGAGCAGCAGCGCGAGCAAGAGCAGACCAGGCAGGGGACCGAGAGCAAGAGCAGAGCAGCAGCGCGAGCGAGAGTTAAAGAAGCAGCAGGTCCTACTGATGTGGACGCCGCCGCCGAGGGAGCGACGCCATGGAGGAAGTGGCCGGCGACGCCGCCATGGATGGAGCCGCGCCGGGTCGGCTCGGGACCGAGCGCCGGCAGCACCGTGAGATCGAATCAATAAGAAAATGCGACGATTAGTGTACAACCTCTTTGGTGGCGCCGATTAGGCCGCAGTTTCATCCGAGGAAATTGTGATGATGATGCTCTTCCGATGGTGCAGGTGAAGACGGCGGTGTGGGAATGGAGGTGGAGCGAAAGATGAGGGGAACATCGGAGCAGCTCCTTGGAGGTGGAGGACGGTGTGGCTGAACCGGCGGGACGATTAGATCGACGACGGATCCTCATCCGGTATGGTGGATGAGCAACGTCGAGGTGTTGCTGTGGACGACATCATCGGGGAAGAGGCTCCGGCTGGGTGGCGGACGGAGCAGGGTGTGGGGTTTCATCGCGGGTTTTCGCGGCCTCGGTGTACGAATGGGTGGGCGGATGGGATGGCAGTGGGGAACCATGGCTTAGAGACGCGCTTGTCCGAAATGTGGGGTAAGTTACGAAAGTACCCCCACCAATTTGAGGCGGTTCTTTCGGTTCAGGTGTACCACGGGCATTTCGCATGTCGGGATTTCACAGGAGGTGGGAGTTTTCGCGCGCATTGTAATTTTGGAATAGCAAGGGGCGGATTGAGATGGAGGGAGTTGTTGGGGCACAACGAGACAAAGATATATCTTAAATATTTTGGGCTAAGAAGGCGCGGGTTGAAGAGGCGGGAGTTTCCCAGCACGATAGACAAAGACGCTAGCTTGAATTTTCGACATAACAAGGCGCGGCTTGAAATTTCGGAAGAGCAAGCTTAACGTGTACCAAAAAAAGACAATTTGCACCTGAACACGCACAACACACACACAAACACCATTTAGACCAGAGTAAGGTACACGTGCATTGCACGCATGAGATTTGGCAACCAAATTATGAATAAATACCACATTATAGCATGCAAGATTTGAGTCATATATGCATGATGTAGATGTTCATTTAATTCTTATAGTTCATTTCATTCAAAATCATCTAGTTTTTATAAGAAAGCTAATCTATTTTAAGATTCATGGAATTGTGTGTCGTAAGACATAAAGTAAAAACAAATAATGGCAAATCATGTAGAAAAACATTTGGGCAATTCTGATACGGAAGATTCTAGAACAAATAAGAAGTGCTTGTGTTTTGATGTTTGTGCATTATGCTTAAGTTCAACCATGGAGTCTTCTAGATTATACATGTGGCGAAATCTGGTGGAATCTAGATGATATCCAATGGCCAGTAGTGCTCAAATTTGCCATCTTTGGACCATCGGATTCGCCTCATCCAACGACCATCTTTCAAAGTTAAAGTTACCCGCACACAATATAAAAAATATATAAAATATAATATATATATATATATAGGGGTATAGATATAGATATGTGATGCAAAAGCCGCCCATCATCTCCAATTAGAATAGTGTGTCCATGCACAGATGCGACGTGGCCAAATGATGTCTGCCATCGGTATCTCAAATTCAAATCAGTCTGACCTTGTTCAATGTGTATACATTACAACATGCTCGTTTCCAAACCACACCGCGCAGATCTCCGTTATATTCATGCATGCATGGGTTTCAAACATCAGGATCTCTTATTCAAATATTTGAATTCAACTTTACATTGATTGTGACCTCACCTATTCAGCTATTCTTTTACACCCACACAGTAGTCTTCTCTTTATAATTGTACCACTAACCTTCTCTCGTGCATGCATGCACACACACTACTAGTCGGCATTATCCATCGCACGCATGCAATCTTTTTCTTCAGGTCGGTCTCCCATGAAGGCACACACCAACACACATCCCCCTCTCCATCATATCGGGCATTCTTTATCTCTCACGCGTGCATGCGCAACGATCGATGTTCCTCTATGTATGTGTGTATATAGCTAGGTCTTTCATAGTTTTCCACACAAACCGATCAATCGATATATCCAGTGAGGTCTCACCCTCTTTCCCACGTCCACATCGATCAATCTATACCTCTCTATATAGGATTAACATATATAGCTAATACACCCACATTAATTATGTATCCAACGTCCCCCTCTCATCATCCATGCCTTCCGCTTCATCTCTCAAACGCGTGCACAATGGCCAAGACAGGGGCAGTAATTAAGGGCCCTGCCCCCTCCCCCCCTAACATCACTATATATCAAGGCTAATATGAATGTGATCATTAGACAATTGCTGCTAAAAATGGTTTAAGTTCATGAATTGACCCTCCTCGTAAAGGATTAGCAATGCTTGGTCCCCTAGCTCATTAATTTTTCATGGCTCCGCCACTGCGTGCATCAGCACACGTGTTCGCCCTCTCTCTCTAAATATCGATCTCACACTTGTGCATTCCTTCATAGTCTCCCTCCACTCGGCCCCTCGCACGATCTTCTAGCCCCCCACCGGATTTTGCCACATGTACAATCCAGCAGACTCCATGGTTGAACTTAAGCATAATGCACAAACCTCAAAACAACAGTGGTTCTCTTTTGTTCTAGAATCTTCCGTATCATAACTGTCCAAACTTTTTTCTAGTTGAATTGCCATTATTTGTTTTTACTTTATGCTTTACAGCGCACAATTCCATGAATCATAAAATAGATTAAGGGCTTCTTCGATTCAAAGGATTCTCAAAGGAATTTTGGAGGATTCTAATCATTAGGAATTTTTCCTATCTTGGTTGTTTGATTCGTAGGATTGTAAACCATAGGAATTTTTCCATATGATTCATTTGCACTAGATTTCATAGGAAACATCCCATCCACTCAAACCTCTTTGAAAGAATTATGCGTTTTTTCTATGCACAATCAAACACTTGTACAATCCTATAGGATTCAAGACGACATTCCACTATAATCCCATGTTTTTCCTATTCCCGTGTTCTTAGCCTTTTTATAAAAACTAATTGATTTTGAATGAGATGAACTATAAGAATTAAACGAAGGGCTACATCAGGCATATATGACTCAGAGCTTACATGCTATAGTGTGGTATTTATTCATAATTTGGTTACAAAATTTGATGCGAGCAATGCACGTGTACCTTACTAGTACTTCGAGTATGTGCAAAACACGTAAATTAGAATACCAATGGCACGCTACACAGTGTCTCTCTTACAGTTCATGAAGCCATGTGGCACATGTGTAGGCGTTGTTGCGACCTCCTTGCGTGGATTGATCACAGTGACATGCTGCTGGTTCCAGAAGAATGTACTCGTCCTCCCTGAGCCATACTGGCGGTACATGCACGAAGCGAAGATGTGCACGCACGCCATGCACGCACTCATTCCTCACACGCACACGCGGGTACACGGGCGGACGCAATTTTGTACCAAGATCCACCCCATGTGATAATTTGACGCGTGTAAAGTCGTTCACTTCATTGATGGTCAATTAATACAGCGGATGGAAATTGAGTGGACGTGAGGGCGGAAGAAAGACATTATTACTCCACTGCGCGCATGCGAGTAGTTAAATCGTGGGTTGCTAGTAGTACTTCCATTGGTCTCCTTCATATTTTGTGCCAATTTTTGACAGTAACATAATATGTACGCATTTGAGCAGTGTAGTAGTACTTGAAATTTATGTTCCGCTAAACTCATCGAGAGCCGTTTCGGGCCTCGAAACCAAAGCCATCAATTAATCTTTACCTTGTTCCCATCACATTCGAAAGCCTGCTCACACCTACTAGTAGTATGTACCAAACCTGAACGTGTTCCCACTATGCAGGTATTAGTACAAGTGCTAGGACCTAGCTTATAAAAAGAGGAACTACCTAACCGAAAATCACTCTACCTTTCCTCCTCATAAGTGCTTCTTCTTCGTCCGTTGCCGCCATGGCCGGTGAGCAGAGCTCTAGGTCGAGAACTACTCGTAACAAGGGAGCGGCAACCAAGGCTGCGGAAAAAAAGAGAGGGCTCGCCGCCACGCAGAGAACTCGAAAGATCTCTCACGGGCAGGCGATGGCTCCCAGGAGCGCCCTAGCCGCGGAGGCGAACATGCCGAGCCGGCGAAGTTGGAGTCGTTATCCCTTGACGACATGCCCGATAAGCTCAATAAGCAGAAGGAGTTCATCCAAGGCTTGATGGAGTTGCTGAAGGAGAGCCTCGACGACATGCCCGCTGAGATCAATCAGCAAGGAGTGTTGACCGCCGGCTCGGTGATGCTGCTGAAGAAGAGCATTGCCTCGAAAAAGAAGGTGACCTGCGAAATCTTGCGACTTCGGGAGGACAATGCGAAGCTCTGCCACGAGATCGACCTGTTGAAGGAGAAGAACGCCGGCTGGAAGAAGTTGCATGAGAATAGTAGTTCCTCGATGAAGATGCTGTAGGCCCTCGCCATGGAACAGAAGGAAGAGTTGGTGAAGCTCCGCATCGAGCACCCGGCTGCTGTCAAGGTACGTAATATGGCCGTGGAACAGATGATGAAGGCTCGCGTCGAGAAATGCCACGTCATGGACACAATGATGAAGATGGCGGAGGAGACGCACAAGGAGATGGGGGTCGTGGAGGTGATGAAGAAGCAGTTACGACTCCGTGGCGAATTAGATCATTTGGGGTGATAATCTTCCTTCTTCTTTTGCTCCTATGTTTCATCTCTTGCTTCGGGTGTTTCGCCGCACGTGTCACGTTCTCTGCGAGGCATGAATAGAACAATGTTTTTTAGGGAATGAATAGAACAATGCTGACAATGAGATGACTAGCAAATTAGATCATTTTTTATCGCCATATGGCACTAGGCTGCCGTGTTTCGTGCTCCTCCGTCGCAGTACTACTCCAGTGGAAAACTTGAGTATACCGCACGGTTCTTTGCTCCTCCTCGATCAGGTCATCCGCGCATTTATACGAGCAGTCAAATCACAAGGCCCCGCCTTCCACTAGTAATGAGCCGTCAAATCACAAAGGCCCTCGCCTCTCGTGAAACCGACCAAGCTAGACTGCCCCGCCCTCTAGCCTTTTAAAAAATGTATACTTTTGTACAACAGTAGTATCGACGGATTGCGCCATGGAGCAAAACTTGAAATTAAAAAAAAGGTGGTACATATAGAGAGTGCTCGTCGCCAAATTATGCATATAGTACTATTAAAAAGGCTAGTCACAATAATGGTGTCCAGCACAACCCACCCCTCAAATAAAACTAAGAGGGTGCTTGGATACGTTTTAGTCCCATGACTAAAAGTAGTGGGACTAAAACATTCTAGCCTCACCCATGCTTGGATCCAAATACTAAAAAGCCTAAAATCAAGTTAATGAGCATTTATTATCCTCCAAACCCTCCAATCCAGAACTCGCCTGTGTTAAAGGAGAGGAGTTAAATGAGTAGAGAGAGGGCTAATCCACATTTTAGTAGGGGTACCCCTGACTAAAATTTTTTAGTCTCAAGACTAGTTTTAGCCCCTCTTTAGTCAGGGGTGCTTGGAACTTTAGCCTCTTAAAGAGACTATTTTTAGTCAGACTAAAATAAGTCTCTTGGATCCAAGCACCCTCTAAGCATCCTGGAATTCTTTGACAAAACTAAGCACCCTGAAATTCTTTGACAACTAAACTGCTGGCTATATGATGTTGGCCATATATATTGTACGTATATAATGTGAAGAAACGAGTGGTAGTACTATACCAACTAAAAGATGAAATGTAAGAAATACTAGTATGTACGTACTGAAGAGTTAAAGTAACGAGAAGAAACATAACATAGTTCTGCTGGGGGCTCAGCACAACACACCCCTCAAATTAAATTAAGCACACCTGAAATTAAACTTTGCAACTATTCCGGTAGACACTGCATTAGAACCACCATGAGCAATGACACTGCCACCTTACTCGGAGTCCTCATCCACGTCCTCGACTTCGTCCTTGTCCCTCTTCCTCTTGGCCGATACTTCTTTGCTTGAACCGCACACTTGGCTGTTGCTCTTCATCCAACCCTTGTAGATATTGAAGCAAAGGTAGCCATCCATTGCAGCATAGTGGATGTGGTCTATATCTAGTACATTCCGCTGCCATGCATGACGATGAAACGTGTATGGGGGTTTCTCCAGTTTACCATACGAAGGATGAACCATGGCTCCTGCCAGGGTCAGCATTGAAGGCTGACGAGCGGACACCAGCTGATTCTTCTGGAGGTCGAAGGTGTTGCCTACAACGAGGCCTATCCGATGCAGGACGTCTTTGTCATTACCAAAGTCTACAGTAACTAATTTGACTAGGTTGTTCTCGAGGAAGTCCTTAAAATCCTGGCACTCAATATCGGCATGGCATATGTGGTAGACCAAGCATAAGTCATGCACGCAAACCTGGATCACAGCGGGCTTCTTCCTCTCTTCGTCCTTTAGATCCTTCTCTCGTGCCAGGACTGTGGTGTACTCAACATCTAGCCCAGCGACCCACTCATCATCTGAGTCTTCGAACATGCGTCTGAAGCGAGAAAGGCATCCTTTCACCATCGCGGAAGAACGGGTGTAGATGACGTCAAACTCATCGCCGGTGATGGTTCTAACCTTGTACTCACCGCCGATCGTGGAGATTTTGGACGCCATGGATTTGGGAGGAGGGTTAGGATTAGTGGAACTGCCGTAATGTGAATGGACGCGACGACTAGGAGCGAACCACCGTAGTATTGAAGGACGTGCGGGGACGAGTAGGAGCGAACTGCCAGCATGCGAACAGCAGGGTAGTGGCTTTCCATTCTCCCATGATACGGGCTTCCGAGAGCCCTTGGATCCGAGATCGAACCGTTGCATGGCGTGATTCTAGACCTATGGGTGAATATCCTATCCTGGAGGGTTATTCTACAAATTTTCAGCAACTTAGCATGCGACCGTTTGATCTCAGATCCAAGGGCTACCAGCAGCCCGTATCATGGTCACGCCTACCATGACCGTCACGTCGCTCGCGCGGTCGCGCCCTTGGAGATTTAACACGGTGCGTTAGGCTATCTGATGTTGGCATGTCATACATAGTCATCACTTAGTCACTCATACTACAACAAGGTTGGCTATAAGTGTATTTTTTACTCCTCTCTATCTCTTTCTTCGTACTCAAGGAAGAAACGGTGCTAAGCACGTGTATTTATTGCATTTGCCAAGGAGTGACCTCTTCCAATGAAATGGTGTTGCTAAGTTTGCTTCATTTAATTAGCTATAGACTCAAAATTGTCTTTTCACCTAGGTACACGCGCTTAGCACCGTTTCTTCCTTGGGTCACCAAACTAGTCTCTCTCTTCTTGATTAACTTGCCACATCAGACTTTATGCTTATGTGGCAAGCTTAAGCACCTATAGGAGCAAGTAAAAGTAAGTACAATAGTGCGCTTTACATGGCATTTTTGCATATGTGGAGGAAAGAGAGGCAAGGAAAAAGTGGAGAAGTGGGCTCTCATGCAAGAGCCAGCCTCTACTACATGGTGGAGCATTGGGAGAGGCACCTGTATGGAGGTGGTCAGGAATCTGGGAGACTCACGTCGGTCGTAGCGCCGCAGTTAAAATGATAATGGCAAGTCAAATCACGGGGCCCCACCTGTCTAGTAGTAACTCGATGTCAAATCACACAGCCCTACATTTGCAGCAGCCTACTCCCTCATCTTCTCGCGTCTCTGTCGAACCGACTAGGCGGAACTGCCCCGCTGCCTACCGCACAGGAAAAGCCCCGCCCTCGACTTTTAAATAGTATACAGTATACTAATTTTGTATCCATGGATTGCACCCGCGCCATGGAGCAAAGCGTCTAGAAAACGGAGGAGAGACGGTGGTCTTGCAATAGAGAAGAGGGAGAGGCGAGACGATGGTTTTGGAATGGAGATGATGGAGAGGAGAGGAGGTGGTTTTGCAATGAAGAAGAGGGAGAGGAGCGTGCGGCAGCGATTTAGGATTGGACGAGAGGGTCGGCGCGCTCTGAGTGGATCAAAATCAAAATCAATTTGGTGACATGCATTCACATTTTGCTTGTCAAATATTGTACGTGGTCAAACTTTGACCCAAAATACGCGAAACAACAAAAAAAATACTTCCAAGACCAGCGCCGCTCTTCTCCTCTTAAACCACCGCCGCTCCTCTCCTTTTCCAATCTAAATGCAGCACCGCTCCTCTCCTCTTCCATTTCAAAACCACCGCCCCTCCTCTCCTGGTCCAGTCCAAAACCAGCCTCGGTCCTCTCCCGTTCTAATCCAAAACTAGCGCTGCTCCTCTCCTCTTCTATTCAAAAACCACCGCCGATGAGTGAAGGTGTTGTGGAGAAGTAGATCGATGGAGGAGTACAACCGATACGTGAGGATCGCAGATGGTGACCCTATGAAGCTAGCTAGGATGTTGGAGATACAGTCTTGGTTTGACAACAAGGACCAACTAGTGGCGACGGTGACATCCATGGCCAAATATCTACAACAGAGCGAAAAGGCGGCGATACTCCCGGAGGGAGTCACGCCGGAGTACATAGGGCCGCTCCTCTGGGCCATGGAGCAAACAGATTCACCGAATCCGATCGTGAGGGAGCGGTGGTGGGAGTATCGATCCCAGATGGAGCATCCACCAGAGATTGAAGGATCGAGCATCTACAGGGTGTCGTTTGTGAGGGTGTCCTGCCAGAGCGAGCCAGTGGAGTCTTCGTCGACCGAACCCAACTACAAGAGGAGAAAAGCAGTTGGCCCGACGACGCTTCCCCGCCATCATCTCCCTCGCCGTTCACATCGTCTCACGGGGCGGCTGTCTGCCGCCGAGGAATAGGAGGGGGCTGCCCCCCAGCCCAATAGTCGGGCAGGTTGTGAATTGTCAGGAGGAGCTTAGGGTTGTCAGTAGTTGCAGGTTGTGAATTGTGTTTTGAGTTGTGTATTTTGAGAGTACTTTCAGATATGAATGTCTTTTGAATTTCAGATTTGCAGTATTGAGCATATGAAGTATTTTATGAATTCTAGATATCTATTTTTAGCACTTAAAAAAATGTAGTTTCATAGGAGTATAAAAGTATAGACAATGTGATTCTCAGAGAAAAACTGCAAGTTTCACTTTCAGATAAGAAACTGCAAGTTCAGTTTCAGATAAGAAACTGAAATTTTCAGAGGCAGAGCATTTATATTAACACGGCCTTTTCAAACAGGGTTAACATCATGTTGGAAGTTTTATTCATGGTCAAAAATGGAACTACCAGCCAGTTAACATCATGCTGATCAACATTCATGCATAGCACATCTTCATATGATGCACAGTCAAAATGCCCACACAATGTCGAGTGTGCAAAACACAGAGAAAACGAGGGACGAAGTTTTGGCAAGTGTTGGACGTGGTTTTGGGCTGCCCCGTCTAGGCTTTCATTTTTAACATGCGCAGCCCACGTCCTCGGATGGGAGGTCCATATGCTTGTTTGTATTTTCTTAGGGCCGTCATGTATCGACCGGCCTATGGACCTCCCATCCGAGGTTTTATTTTTGGCAGCCCAATTTATGTATTTTTTTGAAGAAAACGCAGAGGTCTGTTCTATTTTTATATAAGAATAGGAACGCCAGGTCCAACTTATGTTTCCCTTCTAACTACATTGTATATATTTAAATTATTTTATATGTTGACTGTTTAGTTCACATAATTGGCAAATAGATGACCGCTCTCGCGATCCCCTTCGCCCCCGCCACCACCTCCACCCTCGCCGCCGCCCCCGCCACTACCTCCACCCTCGCCGCCGCCATAGATCTCACCGCCACCCCCGCCTCCTGACTCCGGGCGCGCCTGCCCCCCTCGGCAAGTCCGCTCGCGCGCCCCATGGAGTCGCCGCCCATATCCATGGGGGAATGGCTGGAAGACAGGCAGATGTACAAGATGCATCTCCCACATGTCTACAAAGCCTTCCCGCGGATGCTCCAGCCGCTCGACTCCGTCACGCCGGCGGTGCTGCGGGAGACTCGAGGGAGGACATGGAGGGAGCGGGCGATGTGGATCCGCGACGACGCTCTCTCCTGGACCCAGTGCACGCGCGAATGGAGGGAAGCAGAGGAGGAAGCTGCGAGGGAGGAAGCCAAGGAGGGACCGAATCTGTTCTCTCACTCGCGCAAGTATGCTCGGATGTGCAAGGATCATGTGGATTGGGAGCTGCTGAATCTAGCCCTGTGGATCTACTTCGAAGGAGATTTCTTGGAGAAGCACAGGATGCCCCACCTCAGTGAGCCGCCGATTGCGTTTGTTCGATGGGCGAAAGGAGAAGTGAATTCAGGAGATCCACGCTGTGCTGCGAGATGGGAATGCTTTACTGGACTCCTGCCCACCAGCACGTCGCCGGAGCCGGAGCAGGTGGATCCCCTACCTTACCTCTCCCCCAAACCTGCAGAAGATTGAAATTAGACTTGCAATCTACTTCAATTGAGCTGTCTGGTGGTTATTTCTGCTTCCTGAGAGACAACATCTGGCTGGAGGATGAGAAGGAACCAGGAACTCCGATGAATTTCCCCTATCACAATGGGGGGAGCGCCGGTTGGGCAGTGGTACGGCCCACCTCCGCCCCAAATGGGGGCACAATCTGGGCAGGCTCCTGTAATTGCCCAAGATCAATCTGCTGGTGGTTCTGACTCTCAGATCAGTGGGAAATCTCAAGGCAAGAATCAGCAAAAGAAGAGATAGGACATCCAGAAAACTGCTCCTGCCCCTGCTTCGGGCCTTATGGCATACTCTGAGGTGATCTGCTACAACTGTGGGGAACCAGGGCATCATTTGGATAAATGTGTCAAGCCCAAGAGTTGTTTTATCTGCAAAATGGTTACCCATAAAGTTGAGAATTGCCCTATCAGAAGGAAAACCCACAGTTCTGCTAGATATGTTGGAAGTGCTGCTCCAGGATTATGTCCACCATTGACAGAATTTTCTGTGACACGGAATTAGATAGTTTTTTCCCCTTTCTAGTTGTAGAGCTCTGACCAGATGTGGTAGTGACCACACTCCTTTGCTCTGGGACTCTGGTCTTAACCAAACTCTGAAGAGCAATAGTTTTAAATTTGAAAAGTCGTGGTTGCTTAGAGAAGATTTTACTGAGCTAGTCAGGAAAATCTAGAATGAGCCTACTGGGAGCATCTGACCCCTTGAAAATTGGCAGATCAAAATCAGGAGATTTAGAAGAACTACCAAAGGGTGGAACTGCAGTGAGGAAGCTAATCTTACAAGATACAAAAGGCTTCTCCTCCTTGAGTTTGATTCTCTAGATATTAAGGCAGAAACCATTGACCTCTCTGAGGCTGAGACTAATAGATTAAACTTTGTCCATGGAGAGCTCAAGAAAATTTGGCTTCAAGAAGAAATCAAAGCCAAACAAAGGTCTAGAGATAGGAACATTAAGGAGCGTGATAGAAATACTGCTTACTTCCATGCAGTAGCTAACCAGAGGAGGAGGAAAACCCTCATTCACTCCCTTGATGGCCCTAATGGCCCTGTTACTGAGGTAGATGAGATGCTGAAAGTGGCTAGTGACTTCTACAAAGACCTGTTGAAGAAAGAAAACCCTTTTGGGTTCTCTCTACAAAAAAAATTCTGCTTCTGAAAAAGTCTCTCCTGCTGAAAATGAGCTGCTAGAAGCCCCTTTTTCAGAGACAGAGGTGAAGGAAGCCATTTTTAGCTCTTATCCTGATGGGGCACCTGGTCTTGATGGGATTCCCTTCTTGTTTTACCAGCGTTTTTGGGACTTAGTGAAAAATGATCTCTTAGATCTTTTCCAAGCCTTTCATAGAGGAGAGTTGGATCCAGCAACTTACTCATGGGGGGTCTGTTGGGGTCAAGTTAAATAACTGTGAAAGTAATTTTTTCCTTGCTGGTAAAGGCCTTAGGCAAGGTGACCCCATCTCCCCGCTTTTGTTTAATTTAGTAGTGGACGTTCTTACTAAAATGCTGAGCAAAGCTGCTGATCATAGTCTGATTGCAGGGCTCTATCCTGAGGTCTGCCCTGGTGGCATCATCTGCCTTCAATATGCAGATGATACCATCCTTTTCTTAGACAATGACTCCACACATGCTAGTAATCTGAAAACTATTCTAACCTGGTTTGAACAAGTCTCGGGCATGAGAATCAACTACTCTAAAAGTGAACTCATCCCTATCAACATGGATGATCAGGAGTTAGCTGACTTCCTCTCTATTCTAGTCTGTAATAAAGGTAACTTCCCCATTAAGTACCTAGGTATCCCTCTCCACTATGATAAACTGAGGAGAGAGGATATCCAACCCCTTCTGGATAAAATCACTAAAAGGATTGCTGGGTGGAGGGGCAAACTTTTCTCTTATAGAGGTAGATTGATCCTCATACAAGCTTGTTTGGCTAGCATTCCAGTGTATCTCCTCTCCTTCTTCAAGTTCCCTAAATGGGCAGTGAACCTCATCAATTCTCAGATGTCTCATTGCTTGTGGAATAATTTTGAGGGAAATAGGAAGCTACACCTTGCTAATTGGGCCCTAGTCTCTATGCAAAAATATTTTGGAGGCCTAGGCATACCTAACCTCCAAGAAATTAACATCTGTCTTCTAGGGTCTTGGATTAAAAGATTCTATGAGGAAGACCTAAAACCCTGGAAGCTTCTTATTTCCCATAAATACCTAGGAAATAAACCTAATATTTTTGTCCCTTCCTCCAACCCTAAGACCTCTAGATTCTGGAAAGGATTAAAATCTATTATGCATGCTGTGAAATTTGGCTACAGATGGAACATAGGGGATGGGAGCAGAACCAGGTTCTGGGAAGATACTTGGTTTGGCACATCCCCCCTAGCAGTCCAATTTTGGCCTATTTATTCTGTCCACAATGAGCTTAACAAAAGTGTCAATGAAGTTTGGGACGGTCAATGCCTAAAACTCTCTTTTAGAAGGAACTTTAGTGATAGTCGCATGGAACAATGGTTCCAGTTGGAGGAAATTGCCAAAAGCATTACCTTTATTGCCGAGCCGAATGCCCTGATTTGGCAGCTGGACAATAAGGGGAAGTATTCCTCCAGCTCCCTCTATCATGTTATCAACTTTAGAGGGGTTCAACCCGTGTTTATACCTGCTGTCTGGAAATTGAGAGTTCCCCCTAAAATTCATGTATTTCTTTGGATTCTCTCCAAAAACAAATTGATGACTAGGGATAACCTTAGGAAGAGACACATCATCAAACCCCTTGATTGTGTTTACTGCTTGGAACAAGAGTCTTGTTCTCACCTATTTTTTGAATGTATAGTTGCTAAACATCTATGGGCCCACATTGAGGAATATTTCTCTAGTCAGATTGGCTCATCCTTCGAATCTATCGCCATATTATGGATTGCTACCAAAAAGTGCCCAGTTTTAAACACTGTTAGCTCAGCTGTCGTTTGATGCCTCTGGAAATATAGAAATGCTATGATTTTCAGTAACACCTCCTGGATTTCCATTCCGCAGGTCTTGAGGTTGATCAGGAACATGGTGAAGAACTGGGCGATTCTCTCCTCCGGATCGGACAAGGACAAGTTGATGAGCTTCGTGGAAACCCTAACAAGATCCCTACAGAAACTGTTGGTGATCACTTGTGGCTGAACAAGGCTCGACCTGCTCTGGGGCTGGACCCGTGGGCTCGTCTCAAGATCTCTGATGAAGATGATGGGCACCTGGCACCGAAAAAGAGGGACATCCACCATGCTACGCCATCCAGCCCAGTGTCTCCGCTTGCTTACTGGTCGCCGCAGGCTGACACGGCCCCTCGGCTGAAGACCATGAAGGCTTCGCTGGACCCTCATTGTGTCATTTGAGTGCTCTATCCCCTCTGCCTTTGGCACCGCTCTGGTGATTTGTGTTATTGAGAGAACTTGTTCATCCATCCCCCCTAGTTTGTAGCTTTTCTACCTTTGCTTTCGAACTGCTCTTTGAGTTGATGTATCAGAATATGTTCTGGTTTCACTCTCAACCATGGAACTTGTTCATCCATCCCCCCTGTTTTTCTAAAAAAATATTTTAGATGTTATTATATAAAGCTTGGTAAGACTGTAAATTTAAGGACGAATGTAATAATATCACTTATTATTTAAATATATTTATAACAAAATGCTCACCCCTTTTTATTTTTGATAACATTGCTGGCCCAACCCAACATTATAATTAGAATCAGCCCAGCAAAATCGTGTATTTCGAGAAAGTGCAAATGGGCTGTAATTTTTTAGGAAATAAAATAAATAGGCCGCATGGACGCTACATTATTTGTTCACCCAGCCCAGCTAATGGCTGCAATTCAAAAAAAAGATCAAATTGACTGTAAATTCTATTGCGCAAAAAAGACTGTAAATTCTGAAAAATGGGTCGAATACGTGCCACATTTTTGGAGGCTGAAATGTGGGCCAATAGGTCGAAGCCAAGGCAAGTCGTTGTCAATTTAGTCAACAAATGATTCTGACATGTTACTCGTTGGATTTACATCCAACGACCGGCATCCATCTTCAATCTCTCGTGTTCTTCCTCTAGCGCCGCCAGGACCACCTCCCGCCTCCTGCTGCTAGCAGCTCTGCTTAGCACGCTTCGTTATGAAGCGCTACTCCACCGTTGGCCAGGCCATCGCTCCACCCCTCCACACCTCCTGTTCTTCTCCACCGACTGCCGAACCACACCGCACTAGAACCAGTTAACCCTCGTACACCTCTCTGTCTGCGACTCTACTCCCGCGTCTTCCCATCTCCGGCTCATTGCTGTCCGGGGCCTCGCTGTCGTCCACCACCTTGGATGCCCTCGGCGCGGCGTGGTCAATGTGGTCAACGAACGACACCATCAGAAGTAGAATGTGCGTGGAGAGGCTGACAGCTGGGTTCACGGCCGCACACAAGGAAATGCCTCCTTATTACGCGCAAAATAATGATTCCTCCACCTGACATCTGGGACCCATCAGAAGGGCCTCTGTATTTCGTGAAATAAAGTGCCCCCCGCTGACATGTCGGACCCACCAGCTATCTTCGCACGCAAGGAAGTGCCTCCTTATTACGCACAAAAAAATGAATATTCCCCCTGCCAGCTGGAACCCAGCATAGTGGGAGGCTGACTTGTGGGCCTACCAAGTTGACGGGGACGGAGGTCTTTGTCAACTTAGTCAATATGAATGATTCTAGATCTTGTTACCGTACGATATTCATCCAATGGTCGTAGTGCTTCTTCAACCTCTGGTCTTCTTGCTCCAGCCGCCCAAACCAGCGTCGGTCGTGCCGCGTGCTCCTGCCTCCCGTGGTCGGCTGTGATGCCGCGGAGGCCTCACCGCCCCCTACTACTCCCACCGCTGGCCAGGCCATCCCTCTACTCACCCACACCCCCTGTTATTCTGCGGCGACAGCAGCCTCACAACGCAGCCGAACCAATGAACCCTCGTACTCCTCTTCGTGTGGGCATCCACTGCTGCGTCTTCCCCGGCTCCAATTCGTTCCCTAGTCCTCGCCGTCGTCCACCACCTTGGTGCTCTTGGTGCGGCATGGTCAACGTGGTCAACGACTGACTTCCATCGGAAGAGTACTGTACGTGGAGAGGCTGACAGCTGGGTCCACGGCAGCCGCAAGGAAGTGCCTCCTAATTACGCGGAAAATAATTATTCCTCCACCTGACAGCGGGGACCCACTGGACGGGCCACCAGTATTTTGCGAAAAAATCGTTTCCCCCTGACTGCTGGACCCACCGGACGGGCCACCGTATTTCGTGAAAAAAACGCCCCCCCCCCCGCCCGCTGTCAGCTCGGACCCACCGAAAGTGCCTCCTTATTATGCACAAAAAATGAATACTCCCTCGGCTAGCTGGGACCCACCTTGCTGGGAAACTGACTTGTGGGCCTACTAAGTTGACGGGGACAAAGGGCTTTGTCAACTTAGTCAATATGAACGATTCTAGCTCCAGTGACCGTACGATGTCCATCCAACGACCGTAGTGCTTCTTGAACCTCTGGTCTTCTTGCTCGAGCCGCCCAAAGCAGTGCCGGTCGTGCTGCATGCTCCTGCCTCCCGTGGCCGGCTATGCTGCCGCAGAGGCCTCACCGCCCCCTACTATTCCCACCGCTGGCCAGGCCCTGCGGCGACGACAGCCTCACACCGCAGCCGAAGCAGTGAACCCTCATAGTCCTCTCCGCGCAGGCTTCCACTGCCGCGTCATCCCCTTCCTAGGATTCGTCGTCGTCCACCGCCGTGGTGCTCTCTGCGCGGCGTGGTCAACATGGTCAAGGAACAACTTCCATCGGAAGAGTACTATACGTGGAGAGGCTGACAGCTGGGTCCACGGCAGCCACAAGGAAGTGCCTCCTTATTACGCGGAAAATAATTATTCCTCCACCTGACAGCGGGGACCCACCGGACGGGCCACCGGTATTTTGCGAAAAAATCATTTCCCCCTGACTGCTGGGACCCACCGGACGGGCCACCGTATTTCGTGAAAAAAATGCCCCCCCCGCTGTCAGCTCGGACCCACCGGAAGTGCCTCCTTATTACGCACAAAAAATGAATACTCCCCCGGCTAGCTGGGACCCACCTTGCTGGGAGACTGACTTGTGGGCCTACTAAGTTGACGGGGACAAAGGGCTTTGTCAACTTAGTCAATATGAACGATTCTAGCTCCAGTGACCGTACGATGTCCATCCAACGACCGTAGTGCTTCTTCAACCTCTGGTCTTCTTGCTCGAGCCGCCCAAAGTAGTGCCGGTCGTGCTGCATGCTCCTGCCTCCCGTGGCCGGCTGTGCTGCCGCAGAGGCCTCACCGCCCCTACTATTCCCACCGCTGGCCAGGCCCTGCGGCGACGACAGCCTCACACCACAGCCGAAGCAGTGAACCCTCGTAGTCCTCTCCGCGCAGGCTTCCACTGCCGCGTCATCCCCTTCCTAGGACTCGTCGTCGTCCACCGCCGTGGTGCTCTCCGAGCGGCATGGTCAACATGGTCAAGGAACGACTTCCATCGAAAGAGTACTGTACGTGGAGAGGCTGACAGCTGGGTCCATGGCCACAACCCAGTTTTTTGTGATTTGCCAAGTAAGTCACTTTGTCAGGCTTGTTGGGCTGCAAATCTTTCAAGACGAGGAGAGCTTTCATTCGACTGGCCGATAAAATGGCCCATCAGTAATGAGCAATGGGTTGTACATTTTTAAAACACATCAAACCGGCAATTAGTTTCAAATATCTTTTTTTTCATTTCAAGATTTTAAATTACATTAATTTTTATGCATGGAGAATTTGTTGGATTTTATATTGATATACATTTATTTTAAAAATCAGTTTGAATGTGAGTCGAAATTTCGGGATTAAAAACAGTTCGGACCGCACCGAAATATGCAAAATTTCGTATAATTTTTTAACCGTTGCCACAATATGGGCTCTAATGCTAACAAAAAGAATATGGGCTCCAAAAAAACCTTAAGAATTAGCAAATGTGCTGTAAATTATTAGAAATAATGGCAGATGGGTTGTATGCTGTTTTCCACAGATTTGAGGCTTTCCTAAAAAAGGTTGACGCACAAGCACTGACTGTTGGATGTCCATCCAACGGCCGTCGTGCTTCTTCAATCTCTGCTCTTCCTGCTCCAGCCGCTCAAACAAGCGCTGGCGAGACTGCCTTCTCCCTCCTCCTCGTGACCGGCTGTGCTGCCGCGCAGGCCTCACCGCCCGACCGTACTCCCATTGCTGGCCTAGCCATCCCTCTACTCACCCACACCTGCTGTTATTCTCCGGCGACGGAAGACGAACCAGTAAACCCTCGTACAGTCGTACTCCCCTCGCGTGGGCATCCACTGCCGAGTCTTCCCTGCCTCCGTGTCGTCCCCTTCCTAGACCTCGCCGTCGTCCACCGCTCTGGTGCTCTCGACGTGGCGTGGTCAACGTAGTCAAGGAACAACTTCCATCGGACATGGACTGTACGTGGAGAGGCTGACAGCTGGGTCCACGGCCGCAACAAGGAAGTGCCTCCTTATTACGTGCAAAATAATTATTCCTCCACCTGACAGCGGGACCCACCGGACGGGCCACCGTATTTCGCGAAAAAAACGTTTCCTCCTGACTGCTGGGACCCACCAGCTACATCTTCGCACGCAAGGAAGTGCGTCCGGGCAAAAAAACGATTCGCCCCTGACTGCTGGGACCCACCAGCTACATCTTCGCAGGCAAGGAAGTGCCTCACAGTCGGGACCCACCTGGTCGAAGCGTACGTAGTGTTGTCATTCTGGTCGCGAACATGTAAGTACATACTGGTCGATGTAGAGGCGCGCACGTGTTGTAGTAGAGGCGCACACGTGTCGTAGTAGAGGCGCGCACGTAGCATTTACATGTACATACAGCGGCCAGGGTGCAAGAAAGAAAATACAGCCACGTATGTGTACATACGGGCGGGGTCTCGAACGCCTACTCGCGCATACGTATGGCCAGGGCTCGTGTACATGACTGGGTCAGAACAGAGAAACAACGTTGCCGTCGTGTTCATGGGGAGGCAACGGAATGCGTCGTGTTCATGGGGAGGCAATGGAATGCGTCGTGTTCATCGGGAGGGCTTGGACGGAACAGGCGATGGAAACGAGGCCTGGCGTACCGCAGAACGGAGCAAACGGCCTTGTGTTCGACCGGCCACATTCGAAACGGGATCCTGTTCATCGGGAGGGGTCTGGCATACCGCAAAACGGAGGAAATGGACCTCCTACGGTCGAAGCGGGGGTCCTGTTGATCGAGAGGGGTGTGGCGTACCGCAAAACGGAGGAAACAGACTTGTGTTGGAGCGCTACGGTCGAAATAGGGGTCCTGTTCATCGGGAGGGGTGTGGCATACCGCAAAATGGGACTCCACGGGATACTATTCATCTCCACCGCCGACCCCCTCCAGCCTCCACGAGCTACTGTTCATCCACCGTCGACCTCCTCCAGCCTCCACCTGCGACTGTTCATCCATGGGCTCCTGTTCATCCAGCCTCCACCGTGCGCTACTCCACCGGCTACTGTCCAACCACCCCTCCACCGTCTACTGTTCATCCAGCCCTCCACACCATGGGCTCCTGTTCAACCACCCCTCCACCATCTACTGTTCATCCAGCCCTCCACACCACGAGGTCCTGTTCATCCACCCCTCCACGGGCACCCCTCCACCGTCTACTGTTCATCCAGCCCTCCACCACACCACGGGGTCC
>NC_057803.1:520803786-520813385 GCF_018294505.1 Triticum aestivum | reverse complement strand
CAACGCTCACTGTTCATCCCATCGATCGGCTTCAGTTAGCAGCAGTAGCTAAGGAATCGCTCGATCGGGTTCAATTAACAGCCATCGATCGATCGCTCGGGTTCAGTAACGCGTAGCCTGCAGTGCAATCGCTCGGGTTCAGTTAGAGCCCAACGCCTCGCTCGGGTTCAGTTAGAGCCAATGCCTCGCACACACACGCGTACGTGAACGAGAGAAACGCGCATCGCTCGGCCCCCGACCTCCCACCGTAACCGGGAAGTCCCTGGAATTTTCCTCGCCCTCGCTTCTACCATGGTTTTTTCCATCATGGACGGCCCAAAGAATATCATGCAGCTGCGTCTCCGGCCCGCCCAGGACGAAAAGCCCATTTTCTATCATGATTTTTTTTCATAGAAGTAGGAGCCCACCACATCTATGATGATACCGGGTTTTGTCACAATTATCGTCATAGAAGTGTCATATGTATGACAGAAAAAAATTCGTTCGGCCCAAAATGTCACGCATGTGTCTTTTTTTTGTAGTGATTCCCTTTGTCTATCGGTATGTTACTTGCCCGAGATTTGATCATCGGTATCCCTATACCTTGTTCAATCTCGTTACCGGCAAGTCTCTTTACTTGTTCCGTAACGCATGATCCCGTGACCAACTCCTTAGTCACATTGAGCTCATTATGATGATGCATTACCGAGTGGGCCCAGAGATACCTCTCCGTCATACGGAGTGACAAATCCCAGTCTCGATTCGTGCCAACCCAACAGACACTTTCGGAGATACCTGTAATGCACCTTTATAGCCACCCAGTTATGTTGTGACGTTTGGTACACCCAAAGCATTCTTACAGTATCCGGGAGTTGCACAATCTCATGGTCTAAGGAAATTATACTTGACATTAGAAAAGCTTTAGCAAACGAACTTCACGATCTTGTGCTACGCTTAAGATTGGGTCTTGTCCATCACATCATTCTCCTAATGATGTGATCCCGTTATTAATGCCATCCAATGTCCATGGTCAGGAAACATAACCATCTATTGATCAACGAGCTAGTCAACTAGAGGCTTACTAGGGACATGTTGTGGTCTATGTATTCACACATGTAGTATGGTTTCCGGTTAGTACAATTATAGCATGAACAATAGACAATTATCATGAACAAGGAAATATAATAATAACCATTTTATTATTGCCTCTAGGGCATATTTCCAACAGTCTCCCACTTGCACTAGAGTCAATAATCTAGTTCACATCGTTATGTGATTAACACTCATAGTTCACATCGCCATGTGACTAACACCCGAAGAGTTTACTAGAGTCAATAATCTAGTTCACATCGCCATGTGATTAACACCCAAGAGTTTACTAGAGTCAATAATTTAGTTCACATCACCATGTGTTTAACACTCAATGAGTTCTAGGGTTTGATCATGTTATGCTTACGAGAGAAGTGTTAGTCAACGGGTCTGCAACATTCAGATCTGTGTGTTCTTTGCAAATCTCCATTTCATATTTGTAGATGTTGCTACTATGTTCCACTTGGAGCTATTCCAAATGGTTGCTCCACTATACATATTTGTTTTGCTACTCAGAGTCATCCGGATAGGTGTTAAAGCTTGCATCAACGTAACCCTTTGCGCCGAACTCTTTATCACATCCATAACCTAGAAAAAATGCCTTATTCCTAAGGACAATTTTGACCATTGTCCAATGATCCACTCCTGGATCACTCTTGTACCCCCTTGCCAGACGCGTGGCAAGGCACATCACGGTACACAGCATGGCATATCGTATAGAGCCTATGGCTAAGGCATAGGGGACGACTTTCATCCTTTCTCTTTCTTCTGCCGTGGTCGAGCATCAATTCTTAACTTCACACCTCACAACTCAGGCAAGAACTCCTTCTTTGAAGGATCCATCTTGAACTCCTTCAAGATCATGTCAAGGTATGTGCTCTGTGAAAGTCTTATCAGGCGTCTGGATCTATCTCTATAGATCTTGATACCCAACATGTAAGCATTTTTACACACGTCTTCCTTTGAAAAACTCCATTCAAACAACCCTTTATGCTTTCTAGAAATTCTACATCATTTCCGATCAACAATATGTCATCCATATATACCTATCAGAAATGTTGTAGTGCTCCCACTCACTTTCTTGCAAATACAAGTTTCTTGCAAACTTTGTATAAACCCAAATGCTTTGATTGCCTCATCAAAGCGTATGTTCCAACTCCGAGATGCTTGCTCCAGTCCATAGAAGGATCGCTGGAGTTTGCATACCTTTTAGCATCCTTAGGATTGACAAAAACCTTTTTGTTGTATCGCATACAACCTTCCCTCACGAAAACCGGCAAGGAAACTTTGTTTTGACATCCATTTGCCTGATTTCGTAAATGAAATGCAGCAACTGCTAACATCATTCTAACAGACTTTAGCATCGCTATGATTGAGAGAGTCTCATCATAGTCAACTCCTTGAACGTGTCAGAAACTTCTTTGAGACAAGTCGAGCTTAACAAATGGTGACATTACCATCAACGTCTGTCTTCTTCTTAAAGATCCATTTATTCTCAATGGCTTGCCATTCATCGGGCAAGTCCACCAAAGTCCATACTTTGTTCTCATGCATGGATCCTATCTCAGATTTCATGGCTTCTAGCCATTTGTTGGAATCCGGGCCCACCATCGCTTCTGCATAGCTCATAGGTTCATCGTTGTCCAACAGCATGACCTTTAAGACAGGGTTACCACTGAGAAGTTGTACACACCCTTGTCGACCTACGAGGTTCGATAGTAATTTGATCTGAAGCTTCATGATCATCATCATTAGCTTTCTCTTCAACTGATGTAGTTGCCATAGAAACATCTTTATGTGCTGCGCTACTCTCTGGTTGAAGTGAAGGTTCAACAACCTCATCAAGTTCTATCTTCCTCCCACTCAATTCTTTCGAGAGAAACTCTTTCTCGAGAAAGGACCTGTTCTTAGCGACAAACACTTTGCCCTCAGATCTGAGATAGAAGGTATACCCAATCGTCTTGTTTGGGTATTCTATGAAGATACAACTTTCCGCTTTGGGTTCGAGCCTTTCTGACTGAAGTCTGTCGACGTAAGCATGGTAGCCCCAAACCTTAAGAAACAACAACTTCGGTTTCTTGCCAAACCATAGTTCATACGGTGTCGTCTCCACGGACTTAGATGGTGCCCTATTTAAAGTGGATGTAATTGTCTTTAATGTATAACCCCCAAAAATAGCGGTAGATTGGTAAGATACATTGTTGGTTCAATATCCGACGTATCTCGTAGTAGGGGTCCTAAGCTAGGCGTCTTGGAGCGATGGTAACATGGACACGGGATTTTACCCAGGTTCGGGCCCTCTTGATGGGTGTAAAACCCTACGTCCTGCTTTTGATTGTATTCATATGGGTGTAGTACAAAGTACATATGTCTACCACGAGACTGATCTATTTAATATGAGATTGTCTATTGACTAGCCTGGCCTCAGTTTATATAAGACACCGGAGGCCTAGGGTTTAGGAGAGTCCTTGTCTTGGGCTCCAAGTCTTGTGGAGTCTTCCTTGTATGCGGTAGGGGTTGTCCGAACTGGCCCATGAGTATGCGGCCATGGGGTCCTCGGCCCAATCTAACTGATCGGGAGACGACGTGGTGAGTACCCCCTAGTCCAGGACACCGTCAGTAGCCCCCTGAACCGGTCTTCAAGTTGGGGACGCTCCTCAATTCTTCCGAACTGTTCTTCATCTTCGGTCATCGGTCTTGAAAACTGGTTCATCTGCAGTGCAATCGCTCGGGTTCAGTTAGAGCCCAATGCCTCGCTCGGGTTTAGTTAGAGCCAATGGCTCGCACACACGCGCGTACGTGTATGAGAGAAACGCGCATCGCTCGGCCCCCGACCTCCCACCGTAACCGGGAACTTCCCGAAATTTTCCTCCCCCTCGCTTCTACCACGGTTTTTTCTGTCATGGACGGCCCAAAGAATGTCATGCAGCTGCATCTCCGGCCCGCCCAGGATGAAAAGCCCATTTTCTGTCATGATTTTTGTCATAGAAGTAGGAGCCCACCACATCTATGATGATACCGGGTTCTGTCACAATTATCGTCATAGAAGTGTCATATGTATGACAGAAAAAAATTCCGTTCGGCCCAAAATGTCACGGATGTGTCTTTTTTTTGTAGTGGATAGAGTCGAAGAGAGGATCAAGTGGGTGGGTGCGAGATCGATGAAGAGAGCCATCGAAATTGTGTGTGTGTGCAAGTCAAGGATATAGGGCGACTAGCCTACCGGAATGTTAGAGGGCACATGTCAAGTTTGTGTGTGGCAGGGAGACATGACTAGAGCGCTCGATGTATCGGTGTGTGTGGGGGGAGGGGTGGTGGGAGGGGTAGGCAGAGGCCTAACTATAGAGGTAGAATGACTCGTATATGTGTTGAGAAGGAGAGACCCAGCTATGTCTTGAGGGAGATCGGTTGACATCCATACATAACTGAAGGATGGGAAATATGATGGGAGAGAGAGAGAGGAGAGAGAGAGGGAGATGGAGGGAGAGGGGTAGAGTGCTGGATGGGTGATGGAGTTGCTTCTCGAAGATGGTTGGAGAGGCCTACTAGACAAACTGAGGGTGGAACTGCAATGTTATCAATAAGAGTGGGGATGTGTTTCTGTGTGTGCCTGTGCGTGATAGATCTGTCGGGACGCATCCATGGATGATGAAGAGGAACCATGTGTTTGGTAAGCAAACCTAACTAGATCGGTAGATCAATTGTTGTTTGTCGGAGGAAGGGAGAGACACAACTAATGAGGTAGATCGATTGACGTGTGGGTAAAAACGAGTTATAAGGACCTAGCTAGCTATATGTATAGCGAGAGATCGGTCGGTGTACGTCCATTTGTTAGAGGCAAATAAGGCCCAGCGAGACGGATAGACAGAGAGAATGGAGCTAGGAGGTGGTGCGAGAGGCCCAACTACTAGCTAGATAGGGGAGGAGTCTGCGGTTGTGAGAGCGATGAAAAGAGGGGCGAGAGTTTACACGTGTGTCTAGCCGTATGAGAGACACGAGGCAAGGACACATAAAGGAGGAGATTGAAGGTGTGTTTGTATGTTGTAGGCAGGCATCGCTGGAAAGGTTTATCAATCGGTGTGTGTCGGAAAGGAGTTGTGGAGACTCTAGGAGAACGACCTAAAGAAAAAAATGAATGTGCACGGTGGATAGAATGCCGAGGGAGGGGGAGGGCGTGTGCATGCATGAGAGAAAGTTAGTGGTAGCTACAAAGGTTAGAGGATTGTGTGGGTGTAAGAAACTAACAAATATCATAATTTGATATGAAAGCGGATTCATATATTTGAATAGGAGATCATAGTGTTTTAAACATTGCATGCATGAATATAGTGGTGATACACGTGTTGTGCACATGTTATACCATAATGTGATAATGCATGGCGTTTGCAACTCACAGCTAAATGCCGAACAATCTAAACCATACTATACATCAAACAATCTCACATTTTATTTGAATTTGTGATAATGTGTGGCATTTGCAGCTTACAACTAAATATCGAACAATCTAAACAATACTATATATCGAACATTCTCACATTTTATTTGAATTTGTGGTAATGTGTGGTGTTTGCAACTCACATCTAAATACTTGTAGGCGTAGGGGGCGGGGCACCATACATAATGTGATAAACACATTATACATATGAGACATGGTTTAGATTATGAAGATCTAGCTAGAGCTAGAAATGTAATGTGATTTGAAATCAAAATAAAGTGGATTCAAACAATCTAGTTCGAGTTCATATAGTACACATAGTTCATATGTAACTCGAGACTAATCATGTGGTGTGCTGTGAAGATAATACACAAACGATGGTTTAACTTGACAATAATGATGATTGTAGATCTTATTAAAATAGAGAAACGAATTCAAATGCTTTGACTTCACAACAATCATTACTGTAGATCTTATTCAAATAGAGAAACGAATTCAAATTTAGTTCATATTGAAGCGGTAGTATATACGTTTGGAATGCACTAAAACGTTCATTTGAGTAGTAGGTTGCATGCATTATACACGTAGCGAAATATATTAATTGAACATAATATGAATTCAAAGTTTTGAATGACATTTGTAGGGCGCATTGATTTGGTACAGTACACGTTAGGCTTGTCCGGAAATTTCAACTCGCGCCTTGTTAGACCGAAATATTTAAGATATATCTTTGTCTCGTTGTGCTCCAACAACTCCCTCCATCTCAACCCGCGCCTTGCTATTCCGAAATTACAACGCGTGCGAGAACTCCCACCTCCTGTGAAACCCGACACGTGAAATGCCCGTGGTACCCCTGAACCGAAAGAACCGCCTCAAATCAGTGGGGGTACTTTCGTAACTTACCCCACATTTCAGACAAGCGCGTCTCTAAGCCATGGTTCCCCACTGCCATCCCATCCGCCCACCCATTCGTACACCGAGGCCGTGAAAACCTGCGACAAAACCCCACACCCTGCTCCGTCCGCCACCCAGCCGGAGCCTCTTCCCCGACGACGTCGTCCACAGCAACACCTCGACGTCCCTCATCCACCGTACCAGATGAGGATCCGTCGTCGATCTCATCGTCCCGCTGGTTCAACCACCCCGTCCTCCACCTCCAAGGAGCTGCCCCGATGTTCCCCTCGTCTTTCGCGCCACCTCCATTCCCACACCGCTGTCTTCACCTGCACCACCGGAAGAGCATCATCATCACCGTTTCCTCGGATGAAGTTGCAGCCTAATCGGCGCCACCAAAGAGGTTGTACACTAATCACCGCATTTTCTTCTTGATTCGATCTCATGGTGCTGCCGGCGCTCGGTCCCGAGACAACACGGCGCGGCTCCATCCACGACGGCGTCACCGGCCACTTCCTCCACAGCGTCGCTCCCTCGATGGTGACGTCCACATCAGTAGGACCTACTGCTGCTTCAGCTCTCGCTCGCGCTGCTACTCTGCTCTTGCTCTCGGTCCCCTGCTTGGTCTGCTCTTGCTATTGCTCTTGCTCGCACTGCTGCTCTCGCTCTTGCTCTTGCTTGCGATGCTACTCCGATTTAGCTACACTTCACTCCGATGCCGCTGGGGTGAAGGAAGAACCAGCCCCAGCGGGGAGGGGGGCTCGCCGGAGAGGTACCCCACTATCTATCTTAGGGTTCAGGATGGGGGCGATGGTCGCTGGCGGTGGCGGGGTGTTGGTCGGGGGTGGCGTGGGGATCGCCGGAGAAAAAGCTCGGCATGGGGGGGGGGCTAGAGGGATGGCCGGGGTGGCGGCGGACCGGCGGTGGGGAGTGTTTTCGGGGCGGGCGAGGCGGCGCACTGCCGGCCGCGGGCGACGAGGGGCTGCTGTTTGGCCGGCTCAGGGGGTGGAGGTTGAAGATGAACCACAGGCCCTTGATTTTGTATCCAACGGCTGCAAAATCAACTGACCAGAGATGAAAAAGTCAGTCGACCGACGTGTAGCCTCACCTTGCTAGTGCGTTCAGTTTCGACAGCAAAATTCAGTTTCGATAGCAAAATTCAGTTTTGATAGCAAAATTCAGTTTCGACAGTTAAGTTCAGTTTCGACAGTTAAATTCAGTTTCGACAGTTAAGTTCAGAGATGAGTGGCTGATGTATTTTACATCTAGCACTTTGTGTTTATGTATTTTACGTCATGTATTGGAGATGCTATTAGAATTCCACTCAGTTTAATGTTGTTCGTTGTCTCTCTTGTACTGCTTCAGCCTCGGCGTCGTACAACTCACCAGAGCTGCTCCAACGACGAAACCCTCCATCACAGAGGAGCAGTACCTCGGGCTCCATCTCCAGACGCCTAAGATCTTCTTCCCTTCCTCCGACAGCCAAGTCAGCCGGAGCATCCTCACCGGCCAACCCAATCACGCTGAGATCGACATGGCTTCGCCAAAGAGGTTGTACACTTGTTGCATCTCTTTTTTACTCTACATGTTGTATATATTGTCCACTGAGCACACGGATTTGTTCCTTTAGTGTCTCCTTGAAAGAAAAAAATGTAGGAATTTTAATTTTCACTTGTCCTCCTTTTCAAATTCCTATTCATGAAGCACAAGACTAAGATATAGTAGCATAATAGCATTATAACCGTACATTTTTTTGTGGTTTGACTTAATCTCACCATGCTTCTTTGCATCCTATGATCTTCCAATTGTTGTGAATCAAACACCCAGATTGGCAGAAATCCTGTGTTTTTAAATTCTCTGTTTTGCACATGCATTCCTATCCTATTCTTGTCTATTTCCTATCCCTGCATTGTTGGAATCCTCTAATTCAAATGAGCCCTTACAGAATTACTTCTCTTACAGATAGTTGTCAAAGAAAACCTTGCGTGGTTTGTCCCGCTCTTGTTGCGTCGTCGTCCACCCCAGCTCAGCTGCTCCAACGACAGAAGGGTCCAGCACAGCAGGGATCCGGCCTCCAGACTGTCTTTCGCCGCCTCAGATCTTCTTCCCCACTGCTGGCAGCCATGAAAACTGCACTACCATCATCAACCGAGCAGATGACCTCGAGGACTACACGGGGCCGCAAGAGAGGTCGCACTCTTTCGTGTCTGCTTACGTTATGCATCGCTTAATATTACATGCTACTTTATCGTCCTGTTCACCGATTAGACTCTGAGTCAGCTCCAAACTAATGGTCAAACTTGAGTTTTTAAATGGTTGTGGGATACATATCGGGGCCGCTATCAATAGTATCTATCTACTATCTGGTTAATCTCCGGTGTCTACTATGAGTTTCATGTTGGGTGGAAACAAACAGTAAAGAAGCCATTATCTGTATTTTTTTAACTAAAGCCATTATTTGCTTGCGATTATTGGTTTTGGGTCTATCCACAGGTTGCTACCATCACTCTGGATTTCTGCATGCACTCCTTACATAATCTCACTATGTTCTATTCCTATGCATGACAGTTATTGTAAACAATGGAACTGAACATGTAGATCAAAAGAGATGAGCCTTGCGTGGCAATAAAATTTCATGCAGACATCGCTCCATGGTAGGCGCAAAGGCAGCCCCCCCTCCATGCATTTCGGATTGTAATCGAGAGGACGCTATTTGTTCTGAGGGGGATTCAAAAGGAGAAGAAAACTCCTATTTACCCCCTGAGGTCTTCGCTCTAACTTGGCATGCTGATGTTGGTTATGTCATGCATGTGGTGTCTTGCATTGCTTACTTTATACATCAAATATGTCATCTGCTTAGTTTAGACATCCTTTATGCGAATGCCATCTGTTTAGTTTATTCATCGTTTATGTGAATTATGCAACGCCATCTTGTTTAGCCAGGCATCATATATGTGAATTTTGCAATGCCATCCTGCTTAGCCAGTCATCTTATATGTAAATTATATCAGGCCATCCTTTTTTTCGTTACATATTACATTTGTTAACAATGTTATTACATTCAACTGCTCTTCGTGTGCATCAGCCATTTGACACGGTGATGGCAAATTCTGGAGTGAAAACAAGGTCTTTAGAGCAGACTATGCTATCTGACGAAGCGCATACCTCGCTGGTTACGGATAGCTCCTCAGAGGAGGATTCA